>NW_010130141.1:0-18613 GCF_000699245.1 Pterocles gutturalis
CCAGGGATGGAAGTGAGGCTGACCGGTCAGAAATAAAAAGAGCAACCTGCTCTAGTGGAGGGTGTCCCTGTCCATGGCAGGGGGGTTGGAACTTGATGATCTTTAAGGTCCTTTCCAACCCAAACCATTCTATGATTCTATGACTCTATGAATCCAAGGGCTGCATGTAAGTGTACCAGATGCCCTTGAATTTCTACCAAGTCCTGCCCCTGCAAAGCCTTGTTTACAAACAATCTCAGCTCGAACAGCAAGCAAGCGCTCAGCAACAAAGAAATGTCAGAGACATTTTCACAATAGTTTTAAATTACTCCCCTTAGTAAAGACGACTCATTGATCGAATAACAAGTAAAATGAGATACAGTGAAGTGATTCATGCTCAAATACTAAGTAAAAAATAAAATAGCTTTGAATTCTTGTACATTCAGCAAGAACCCTATATCCTATCAATTTTAAGTGTAAATTAACATAATTTTCAAAAATATTTATCCACAAGAAAACAAAAGTTATCACAAATTATAGGCCTTGCCATAACAGCATGCTGATTAGTTACAAATAATTTAATTTTTTTTTGTATCAATGCATTATTGGGGCACTATATGGATATGATAGACAGGACATGTTCCTATACTGCAATAAGGAAGCAGATTCACCTAAGGTTAATTCCACACTAGCTTAATTATTAATTAATCTCTCCCAAATGCATTTTTAAATGCACTTTAAAAGGCCTTTGCAAACAGAAATCCCTGTTTATCGATAGGATAGTTTTCAAGGCAGACAGCTATGCTGCAGTATATAGACAAAATTTCTTCAGCTGATGTGGTTAATTAAAATGCACGGTTATAATAGGCTTTCTTGCAACTGCAGCTGAATAACCCATGATCCCTTTTTTTCTCAGTACCACAGAACACTTTGCATCTACTTAATAGAGCTGTTTCAGGATCTCCAATCTACACTCTGGAGCAAGGAGTCTTTCCCTTTTTTAAAAGCTTTCAAAATAAAGCTCTCATTTTCATCATGACCTCTTATGAATATCTGTAGCCTGTGCTCCTTACCTGTGCCTTCATTCAATTGTTTTATACAATTTAACATTTCCTCTTCCACTTCTCTGCATCTCCAACACAAAGAAAAAACAAACACCACTATCACATGTTCTTGCCAGCATAAATCTCTAAGTCCAATTCTCTTGACTGAATTCAGGAGAACGTATTGACAGCTTTGAAGGGGCGAGGTTAACCAGGAGAACTGCCAAAGGTGATAGAAGACCTGTGCCAGGTAGCGGATTGAGCAGGATTGAAAGTGGAAATCCACCTGCTATGTAGCATTTGCTAACACACTACAATGGTGCTGCATGCTAATATAAGAGAAAGAAGAAGGGCATTTGCAAAGGAATATTAACTTTGAAGGTATATAGGCATTAAACTGTTTCAAAAACAGCATGGAATAAAGGAATGCCTCTAAGCCAAGCACTCAAAACTAGCGCACACTTGAAAATACAGCCCCTCCCTATTTCTGTTTATGCATTGTAAAAAGTACTTTGATAATTACAAAGCCCATTTAGCCAATGATGTGGATACCTGAAAATTAAATATCTTGAGTGCGATTTCAGTTTTGACTGTACCTGACTCAGTTCCTTCACGTGTTGGACCAGTTGGGCATTCACCCAGAGCTAATGTGCATCATTTATGACAGCACTCTAATTCAAACTTCTAACTCAAGATCTCTAATCAAATACCTTGACTCCGTTGGCCCGTGTATCTTTTCCAAGGAGTACTGGGAGTCCCTAGTAAGTTGATGAACTTCTGTATCCTTCAGAGAAAGATTGGGTCTCTACTGCTTTACATTCAGTTGTCCATGTCAGTTGTTTTGGTAGTTGCCTACCAAAAGTGGTGAAAAGCAGCCGTTCTCTACACTGTACTTTCCTTTCTAATGGGCGAATTCAAGTAGATCTCCATGGGGCAGCCTGCAAAAACCATACTCAATGGGTGTGCAGGGTGGTCCGATTACCTTTGCAAATACCTTTAAATTCTTTTTTATGTTACTGAAGGAACATAGATCAGTGAAGAATCACTGCACATCCCTTTTCTCCCGGTTTCATTCTATTTAAGAGTTTGTTTAACAGACACAACAGAGCACTTTACAGGGTCATCAACAGTAGCATCATCTTTTGCAGGTTAACTGTCAACCCAGGTGTGTTATTTTTTAGGAAGTGCTGTTTTGCTTGACAGTAGTAACACTGTCTATAAGAAGAACAATATATAACAGCAATAGCCTTATGCTTTCCTATTCTATTAACGTTATAGCAATAAAAGCTTGCAGAGCTTGTGGGAAAGAAGCCAGTGACTATTAACCTTCACTTTATTTTAAGCTTTTATAATCTTAGGAGTTTAATTTCAGGCTTGCAGCCTTCAGGCTGTAGAGCTGAGACTGAAGTAAAATAAAGCAAAGAAGCAAACATGCCGCACAAGTTCAAAAATATCTTTTCCTGAGACCCTTGGCCATCTCTCTCACTCCTACTGCAAAACTTATTTCAAGGCATTTAACATATTTTTCCCCGTTTGGAGTAAATCTGACAGAGATTTGATTTCAAAGAGATGAGGGAGAGAGATTTTCAAATCTCCACTAAGAATCCTGTGAAATTTCCACTAACTTTGCACTACAGACACCATCTGCATTTGTAGCCAAGAAGTGACTGGTTTGATAGCAGACAGTTCAGGAAGTCCACAGACACCCCCGAGAAGTCAGGCAACACCTGACTGTCTTTCAAACCCTGAATTTCTTGTCAGCAGACTGGATGAATGAGGGCTAGAGGGATGTCTACGAAAGCATACTCAGCTCTTCATTTTTACCATCCATATGAATCCAGCAGAAAACTACTGCTATTAAAAGGCAGGAAATCACTCTTTTACCCTCATTCTCTCCTTTTTTTCAACTCAGATTGGTCCCCTGGAACTCAAGACAAATTAAGAGTTTTCCAAAGGAAAAGTGTCCCAAAAACTTAAAGACAGAGCTTATTAAGCATCCACTGGCATGAGGACTTGGTAGGTATGGCTACCTTAAAGCCAGAAGGGTGTTTCAGGAAGTTTAACCTTCATAACTAATTCATACATCAAAGCATTGCAAGTTTATCTGAATTTTACAGAAGACTGTCATATGCTGCAGTTTGTAAATCAGCAGTATGAAAGTAGGACAGCGGCACCACGCCAACAAGAGGCCTCAGCATTTAACAATTTCCTCGCTAAATAAGCATGACTTGTGATGCCTACAACAAATCCACTCTGTTCACTATCAGCTTTTCAGCACAGCCAGAGAGGGGGAGTGAGGCAAGGAAAAGCAGCCTAACATGCCACCCTCCCTTCTCAACACCATGTAGAGCAGTTGAAGCGTGCCCTTTCCATAGTATCCACACACTTCTGTACAGTATGAGGACCAGGCTGGAGAAGCTGAAACATTATGCTGCTCTTGTTGAGAGATAGACCCAGAAACCACGAACAGCCTACACTTTACACAGATCTTCACAAACATGCATAACACTAATGCGACATGCAGCGTTATTCCTGTTGAAATTACAGTCCCTTATTAAAACTACAAATCATTTAGTCCAAGATTTAGAAAACTAATGATGACTACTACAGTGAAAGGATGATTTCACCATAAACAGCCCTTATCCCATTCTATTTTTCAAAGGCTCAATTGTTAAATAATATCCATTAGCTCCTATTACACACAAAAGCTGCAGGAGAGGGCAAGCAGGCCAATCTGTTCAGTGGGAAGGAAGATGGCACCATTGATTCTTCATGCCTCCTCAAAATCAGGTTCAGGGGCTTCAGGCCATCTTGACTTGCAGGTGAGAAACATCACGTACCAAATCCTCCTCAGGAAGAATAATCTAGAGTCACCACACAGTGTAAAAAGGGTTGGGTTTTTATTTCTGAGTTTTACAGGCTGATGGCTTTCAATAATGGATTCTGTAAATCTTTCATATCACTGTCTTTCCTGTGCTTAATGCTCCAGGTGGGAAGGTCTGGCAATGGACGCAGGCAATGTTCTGACAAACCGCAGAGGAGGCAGGCTACTGCCCACCAGCCCCCAGTTCCTCCCAAGCCAGAGGCAGCCACAAAACAACAACTTTTCACTTCTCCAAGTCGAGTCAGTCCCCCAGTGGGCCAAATATTTGTTGTGATCTTTGTCCCTTAACCTTCATATTTGTTTATGTTTTGAGAAGTTAGTACATAGGGACATAAAGATTTCCTCTAAGTTATATACTCAAAAGAGGACTACATGTCTCTTGTTTTGTTTCTTTGCTTGCTGTATGCAGAAATAACACTCATCGATCTGGAAAGTAATTATTTTTCTTACCTGGAGTTTTAGTATCAAATATAAAAAAACCCCACTTAATTTTCCAGGAATTTCAAACTGAAAATGAACAGCTCATCAAGGCATGTATTTATTAATTAATAAATGAAAGATTATAGCATTCCTCCCCAACTGCTTCATGTTAGAATTAATTAGTTGTAATTAGAAATAAATGTCACTCCTTTAAGTAACCTTAACAACAAAAATATTGAAGCACCTTTCATTAGAGAGTCTTGAAATACTTTCGAAGATGTTATTAATGCCATTTATACAGAAAAGACACCTGATGCGATTTCCTTACAGACTAGGGCAGCACTGGGAGAAGATGCTCAGCCTCCAGCCACCAGTCCTCACCTCTAAACATTAGATCTCTGTGTGCCTGCCGATTCCACCTGGCTCAGGGCAACTTTGTTTAAGCAAGCCAGAGTGGATTTCCATTTCTGCTTATACCTTAAAACTGGTATTCAAATAAATGTTGTACATAATCAGCACTTGGGAAAAGGTCTACTCCTCCTTTTCAATCAGTGACCTCTTTGTGAGGTGGGTGGGAAGAATACTGATCACACACAGTGATGGGTGACTCTCAACCATTTGAGGAACTTCATCGTTTTTTCCCAAAGGCAGGTACGCTGTAACTCTCAGATCTGCCAAACAGCTTTAGATGTGCAAGGGAGTCTGGCTCTCCTAAACTGCTCAGTTCTTAGCTGAGTTCAGGAAACCCTACAGGGAATTGCCTTCACCTCATCATACATTGTAAAAATGACATCTTCATCTTCTGTCTAGCCCCTACTTCATAGCAGTGCTGATCACATTTCTGCCTGTCAGATTATGTTCATCTCATTTTATACAGTGAAAATTATATATTATTCTTTCCATAGCCTTACTCCATTTTTTAAAGTTTATTCATTAATATTATGTTATTGTTTTTCCTTCCTCACAAAGAAAGTGGAAATTGGGCAGGAGACATGAGTCAGATGAAGTGAGAGCAAAGGATTATACAGCAGCAAGGGAGCAACGCCAGACACTACTGTCTGAATTTAGAATGGTACAGAATTTTTTAAATTATGATATAACCTTAATCCCATAATAGCACACTTTCAGAAGTGTTGCTTGAAGATCTATAGCCTGTCAACACATAAAATAAAATTACTCAGAGTTTATAATCACCACAGAAATCACGTAGGCCTGTTGTGGTTTGGCAGGCTTTCCTCCTACATTGACAATATAAAACAGATGATGGTGGCCTACAGAACTTTAGTGAAACATAATGCTTGACAGCAGAACACCATTAAGTTGGAAAGTATTGTATATCTTCCAGTAAAATAAACAAACTAAAACTCTCACAATATCCGTTCCAGCAATTAACCATAACAAATGCAGAGTCTGAGTTTTTTAATTTTAAAAGACTCATTCCACTTTGTGAATTGTGGCTATTCTCTCTAAAGTGGCTCATGATCTGATGCGAGTATGCAATTGCTTAGAGATTCATGTACTGTCAGATTATTGTAACATTATTACTGTGAATGTCTATTCAGATGAATACTTGCTATAAATTGAGAAAATTACTAACATCAGATTTTATATCTAGCATCTAAGAATCTAGTATTAATAAACTTTTTTAATTAACAACAGCTGAAATAATAACTTTGTATTTAGGTTTACAGTTGGACTCTATGATCTCAAAGGTCTTTTCCAATCTAAATGATTCTATGATTCTATTATTCTATTTAGAGTGCCAGAAAAAACTCAGTTTCATTGCTAATCCCTATATATTGATTTCTGCTATTCATCCTACCCAACATGCAAAAGCACACTGATGTAGTTGTTATCATTTCAATTTTGATCCTAGTATTTATATTAGTACCAACAAGTAGCATTGAAGCACACCTGTGCATGACATACTGATGAATCCAGCTTAAAGACAAGCAGTGATCTACCCTGGCAATGACCCCACGCCAGTATAATGCTTCACCACTAGTACTACATACAGAAATGAAAGATGTCTCATCCAAAAACCAGAAAATTTGAAAGAAATAGTCCCCTTTTTAAAAAAAAAATATAAGAAATATAATACGGTGACATACGCTGAGCACCCAGAGTCACGCTTGCCCATGCAGAAAGAACAGGGTATTACTCAGAATGAACCGGACAACACCAGGGAATGTGCTACTCCACCCTCTGCAAGAAGAAACCACATCCTCTGCAGCAGAATTAGCACAGGAGAGTTCTCCTACATTCCTAAATGGGGTCCAGGTACAAACTGCTACATGCTGCTTTTGGTCTAGAGAAGAGGAGGCTGAGAGGAGACCTTACCACTCTATACAACTACCTGAAAGGAGGTTGTAGTGAGGTGGGCGCTGGCCTCTTCTCTAAAGTAACAAGTGATAGGACAAGAGGAAACAGCCTCAAGTTGCACCAGGGAAGGTTTAGGCTAGATACTAGAAAAAATTTCCTCACTGAAAGAGTGATCAGGCATTGGAACAGGCTGCCCAGGGAAGTGGTGGAGTCACCATCCCTGGAGGTGTTCAAGAAACGTGTAGATGTGGTGCTTAGGGACATGGTTTAGTGAGTTAGGCGGTGTTGGGTTGACAGCTGGACTTGATGATCCTTGAGGTCTTTTCCAACCTTAATGATTCTATGATTCTATTATTTTCTCCATCTCTCTGTGCAAAACATGATGGCAGATGAGGAGGGCATATAACGGGTGTTTAACAAGTTGAAAATTCTGTTCCAACTTCTGCTGACCCTATTAGCATTACAAAGGAGCTGTAATACTAATGAGATTATGGCTCTAGAGAAACTCAGAATCAAACTGAAACAAATATCAACAAGAAAATTGTTTTCTTTAATCCCATTGTGACTTTTAAAAATGCTCAGATCATGAGGATACATGACACAATAATATACTTTAAATTCAGGGATGCATCTGCAGAAGCACGATGATTGCAATACCTCATAAACTGAAGGAATTTATATACAGGGCATTTAACTACTTGTGCTGTCTCCTGAGCTAAGGATATCACAATCACACTAGGAAATGTCATATTAGACCTGACTAGCAGGCTTTCTAGCTGTGAGTAACCTGTGTCTAACAACAGGTAGAAGCATGTATTTAAAAGAAAAAAACAAAACACACTACAATAGTTAAAGAAAAAGATGTCACTGTCTTAGCCCTTAACATATTATCCCTTCAGCCTGTGGATCATCTAACACAATTTTAATTTTAAATAATGTACTTGTAAGTGTACTCATTATTCATTTAGAAATGAAATCTTTTTATACAGAAATTCTACTGAAACTATAACATCAGTGAGTTCTGGCAGCAAGTTCTATAGATGAATCATGGACTGTGAATAAAAACATTTTAATAGGCCATTTTAAACGCAATTCCCTATCCCTTGAATCAAATGCTTCTAAATATTTTTGCCCAGCAAGCTCCAAACCATTTGTGTTTCAACTGATCTTCCTTGATAATACATAATTAGAATTGAACTTAGACTCAAGATAAAAGGTGAAATATTTACGCAAAGGCAGTGTATTTTCTAGTCTATCACATATGAGCCCACTTATGTCACCACTGTACTCTGATCAAGCCTTTTGAACAGTGTCCAGAAGGACACCACATATTCTTTTTTCACTGCTAACACTTTGCTTAAATACTAACAGCAGATGTTTATAGTTCAAATTATTCCTACCATTGCCAACAAGCACTACTTTACATTTGTCAATTAACTTTGCTTGGTATGGGTCCTCTAGTTTTGTTGAGTTGTGGAAGGTCCTGGTCACACTTTCTTATGTTTGACAGACCTAACCAAATATATATTATCTGTACATTTTGCCATTTTCTCTGTCACAGAGACTTTAAATTGTAACACATGAATCTAACCTGAACACCTGAGGGCTCCCTGCTGTTAACCTTTTGCCCTGTAGAAAACTGACACTGCATTCCTCCTCTTTGTTTTCTGTATCCAGACAGTTCCTACCCCAGAAGAGTAGTTCCCCTTTCACCTCAGGACTATTTAGTTTCCTAAATAGCCTCCCATGAGGAACCCTAGCAAAGGCTTTCTGAGAGTCCAAATAAATTCTGTCAATGCGGTCTTCTCTACCCTGTCAGTCAGCACTGGTTAGCTACTGTGGTAAAGCTGTTCTAGGAAAAAAAAAAAAAATTCTAGGTTGGTGCTACTACCTAAGACAGCAGCGGCTAGACTGTGTGCATCACATCTACTTGTCATGACCTTTAGGAGACTGATAAAAAGCAGCTGTGTGCAATATTTCAAGTATCTACCATAACATCTCCCAGGAAACACATAACAAGGACTTGCAGCAGTGGTTCTGAATTGTTCTCTTTGGTGAGCTCAGGACAAACCCATAATGTTATTCTTAATTTATTTGTTTTCTGTTTTAATTATAGTTAGTACTAGTTTCCAACAGGATGTGCTTCTATTAGGTTAGACATACTACAAAACACTAAGGCTTAACAGAGTGTAAGGATACAGCTGTTATCTTCATTCATATGCACTGGATGAAATCTAGAAAAGTTCATTACAAAGCTATCATTCTGCAGGGAGAATTCAGTCAACACTTCTTTCACTTACCCTTTGGAAATCAGTGAGATGAATATGAGAATCAAGACTTATTGTCGTAAAAACTACCATTAGGCAACAGGTGCAGAATTAAATTTGATTAGAGTCTTATTGACATACAATGCAAAAGCATGTAAATGACAAAAACTAAAATCAATTTATTTTACAGTTGGCAAATAGAAGTGTATCAGCACGCAAGTTTTCAAGCATAGCCAATGTTCAGATAAAAGCATGTTTACTTCAAGTAATGTCTGCTATTCAACAATCCATGCATGAATGCCTCTGTGCTAGAGTAAAAAGAAAAGAAAAATAAAATTACATAAACTACTCGTTTATATAACACATATGTGAGATCAGTCACATTTTTGGCTATCCTATTAAAATACCTCTTACAAAAAACTGATAATATATTCTATTCTGAGCTATTTTTCACTAAAAAGACTATTTGCCCTCTTTATGCCACAAATAGACACAATCATAGATTACAGATATAAAAACAGGAGCCACTGCTTATTAAGGACAATAATTAAACACCATTAAATGATCTCTCCAGCCTTCTTCATGGCACTGTAATCCAAACAGAACTTCTTCTTTTGAATGCCAATCCACATAAAATTATACGAGCCTGTGTGCTTATAGCGAGGCTACCAAATCCAAACACAAGCACCGTATCTTCTATTCCAGAGGCATATTACCGGTGTGAGGTATGTGGGAAACGAAAGGACATGCAACCACTCTTAACTTCACAGGAGCAAACTTGATCCCTAAATTATGAACGAAGTCTCTTATTACCCATTCGTCTAAATTAGACACAGTATAATCTCAGTGGTGTGAATAGTCCTGCTTAATTCCATCAAATTGAAGGAGGTGATGGATGTTCTTAAAGTAACATTAGGATGACTACTTTAATAGGGTTTGTTTTTTTAAAGAGTCAGGTCTCCACAGGTAACTTCTCTTTAGGTGGCTAAAACAGGGTTTTAAAAGTTCACGTCTGGCTCAAACATTGTTCATATATATTTTCCCTTCACAGTTCTGTATAGTGTTCATTCTTAATGTACTTCAAATATTTGCAGATATTTAGAAAATGCATAACTTTTCAGAGTACAAAGCCATTATAACACACCTGCAAAGAGATAGCTTCAGAAAACTAGATGTCCTGTGCAAAAGTAGAAATACTGCAATTTTCATAGTCAATATAATGCAGACCTTTATTTACCAAAAAAAAAAAAAAAAGAAATACAAACAGAGAAATACCTATCTTGCAGGTGCCAACAGAGCAGGGTTTAGTTTTTGTTTTTGTAAACAATTTAAGCAAACAAAATTTAAATTAAAAACCATTTGCTAAGTAACAGAAATTTCCACGTAATACAGAATATTGTTAGTTTGTCTACCTGCTGTTATCAGATCCAGATTAGATGTATTTGTATTAATGTTGCCCTTGCAGCCCCTGAGGAGGTTAAATATTCGCTCACTTCTGTAGTAAACCAGCTGTTCTCTGCTTGCACATAAAATGTTACATACTTGTAAAACAGCATCTGGTGATGAGAGAAAGGAGGGAACACAACTGCTGTATGAGGCCAAAATTTGCTGTGGTTCAAAATTCTGTTTCATTATACAGCTTTATGCATCTCTCTGCAAAAATAAGACTAAAGATTTTCTTGCATTATTCTCTCTGGGACACGTTACTACCAATAATTTTACAATTGTTTTAGGAAATGTTTTAGTCAAATTTCTACAGCAAAGCAGTATGGAAAAACATTTAGCCCTGGTTGTTTGGGAGTTTATTCTTCACTAGCCAGCCTGCATAATGACACAAACATTCTCTTTTCTCACTAGAAATGTTGCAGCTCCCACTTGTCCTTGTATCACTTGCCTTGTACTTCTAAAAAGAAAGGGGAATAGTATCCAAAAAATTATCTAATGCTATTAACAAGCAGTATGCCTCACAATGTTCCATGGCCTTCTGCAGGTTTCAGGACAAGTCTTCAACCTCAGCATCTGCAGCTATGCTGAAAATCCATCACGACAAACATATTGGCTAGGGCTGACTCAGGAGTGGATTTAAGCAGCTGACTGAAATTTCATTAATTTGATTCACCCGCCCCCACGAACATAAATCTATAATAGAGCACGGACACTCATCAGTCTTCCCGCAAAATTCATCTGAGTGCTGACACATTGTAAAAAAAGCAGAGGATCCCCAGAGGACAATACATACGTGGTGAGACTTCATGTCTCCATTCTCCAGCCTGTCCACAGGCACAAGTGCAGAAAAGACACGGGCCAAAGTCAAACAGGAAATAGTGAGAGCACTTCCCAAAAGAGGTATAACAAAAAACCAAACCAAATGTACATATGTTTCCACACAAATGTTGAGAAGGTTAAAAAAAAGAGATGGGCAAACTTGAACACCAAGTATGTTTTGAAGGATGTCAAACACTCGGAGGAAAGAGATAAATCATTGGTACATTAGTACCTGGGCATAAAGCATAAAGAAAAGATGAGATAACTCATGTCAATAGAGGAATCGTGTTAAGAAATCTATTACAAATAGCTTAGAATCAAATCAGAGCTTGGGGAAATGTAGCAATTAATAACATAGAACCTCTAGAAAATTGGAAGTCCACGTCCAATCACAGGAAAAATACATTATTAAGGACAATCTTACCTCTGTCATTTGGCAACAGCAACCTTGTCATGCCCAGAGACATTAGAATAATTGCTAGCACAGGAAAATCAGCAATAATGGTAGGGTTTAGTTATTTCAGACACATTGTGGTGCCAGACTTAATCTGTAGATTGTACTTCATGGAGTGCCTACACAGGGAACCCACTAAAAGAAAAACATCCTGTGACACAGTCATAAGCAATGCTGAGGACCTCATTGAGAATATTGCTACCAAGAAGACAGTCTGTAAGAGGGTCACTGATATATTTAGATTCAACATCTCTACAGCAGACAAATGCCAAAAAAAAAAAATCCACTGAATTTTAAGGAGGTGAGCAAAATAAAAATTAAAGCTTATTAAAAGAAAACAAGATATTAAAAGGCAAGTATTGGCAAATAGCATGAAGGTTCTGTAAGCAGAGCATAGCACAGTAGTAGGTGAGAGCAAGCACATACCACCTCAAAAAAACTTCTGACAGACTAACAGCAAAAAAGCCATTGTGTTTAAGAGAGTATAAGAAACAACAGTGTCAAAAAAGATCATGGCAATTGCATACCAGTATAACAGAAAGGAATATAAATCATGGCAGGTTAGTTGTGAAAAACACGGTATGACAGGCCACCAAAGTTTAAGGAGCAAGCTGCAACAATACAGTAAGCTGTAACACACCTTCTTCATCCTTTCATCAAGAGCAGGAGGGCTGCCAAGGTCTGTGGGATCATCAAGGTGGACTAGCCACAGAAGACACAGTGATTGCAGAACTACCCAAATCTTTTTACACATTTAATGCAGAACATCTTTGGGAGGTTTCCATAAATGAATCCTTCCCAAAGGACAATGCAGCTGAAAATCTGACCAGAAAAGAAATGACATTTCATTACAGAATAAACTGAAAAAGTGAACTGTAAGCACTCATCAGCCAGAATCCATCCACAAATTCAAAAGAAGTTCAAAGATAAAAAAAGTAAACTGATCACAGTGGCATGCCATTTAATGCTCTGAAACCACACCTGGATCAGAAAATCAGAAGGCAGCATGTGTGACACAGGTTCTTATTAAGGAGCCTTGAGCACAAGGAACAGAGGACCAGTACGCACAATGTCCATCTAACGTGAAATGGTAGGAACAATAATAAAGAACCACAGTAATAGGCAAATGGACAGTTACAGAGGCTTGACAAAGGGTTATGGAGACTTTCGTAAAGAAAAGTCACACCTCACAAAGCTACCAAAACTTTAGGTAGGACTCCAATAACAGCTGGGAGAGCTTTACAACTAGTGCTTAATTAAAAATCTAGAAACCTCTTAAAATTATATCCATTGTGGAAAGATTGACTTGTAAAATGTAAAATCAAAATTGCCACAGACACAGAATAAAATCCAGCTTTCTAGACTCTCAATCCCACAGCTCTAAACTGGGATTTTCAAAAGTTAACGGAACTAGGCACTGATGGGTACTTCTTTTAATTCTGAAATTTAACATTTTTTGATGTGGTTCTGTGACAAAGTTAGCTCCAGCCACTACACTAACAACTTCCTCCAACTCGCTTCTATTATTTCAAGGTAAAACTAATTCCTGGAGTGGTGATACTTTGCTGCTTGGACACCACAATTATACAAATCCTAAATTGCTATTCAAGTTTAAAATAGACACATTGTTTTTCTTTCCACCCTCACTGCTCCCATACCTTCAATATTCTCTCAGCCCTTATTCATCACACTCCAGTAGGTATTTGATAGCTGACAACATGGCAGACGTCTAACACAAATATAGTTTTAAAGTTAATGATGAGAAAGATGGACAGTTTCCAGGCAGTAAAGATCTATGAATGGACACTTTTCCTAAGCAAAGGGAAGGCTGTACGGAAGAGGATGCCCCCAAGGAAGACTGAACCAAGAGCTCACCAGAGGAAGGAGGTGGGCAGGGGGCTGCTGTTAAAAAGCCCCACCAGGAAGATCTGCTTCTGTTACTGCCCCTCTCCTCCAAGAGCCAAGCTGCCTGCGCCTGATTCAGAAGGCAGCTCTTTTCCTTTTTCCCTTCAAGCTTCCCTGCTGACCACACATGGGGCCCAAGATCCATGACCTCAAAGCAAGCTTCTGATTTTGTACAGGACACCCCTACCGATAAGCTTTTAAAGTAGAGATGAAAAAAAGAGCAAAGTTAAGAGTGTGGGGAGACAAGGGGAGTAGGAGGAAAAATAGGATAATGAAGAGGAGAATCCAAGCACTTCTGGAGACACAAAGGGATTAAAAGAAAAAAAAAAAAATGAAAAAAAAAACCAACAGCAAACTAGATTACTGTAGCTCTGCAGTTTAATATAGTGTTAAATACTGCACTAAACCAGAGGTATGGTGGCTGTTTTCTGCTTCTACCTTGTAGCAGTTTCTTCTTTGGAAGGGCACTGTATTAATCAAGATCAGACAAAAAAGCCTTAGAGATTCACTAAAGCACTGCAGTTTTATAAATCTAAACAAGAGTTGTGCATAGCGTGTCATGCATACTCTTCAAAGGAAAAAAATATTACAAATGAATCTTTCTGTTCAGAAATAAATCTGTTCTGAAAAACAAGAGTGAAGAAAACAAGTAGTATACTCATTCTTTCCAAAACCAACCCTTCACAGCCACCATCTTCACTTTAATCACTATTTCCTTGAACAGAGCCTTAGGGGGAAGGAAACAAACTTATTTAGGCTACTTTTAAAGCTACACCCTAAATATCTAAAAGTTGTACAGCATGCTTAGATTTGGAGAAATTCTACACATCCGTGGGTACCAGCGATCCAAGTCCCCCCTCTCAGCCTGTGCACTTTCTGCTGCAGTCTGCATCTCTTCCTGCCAGTATTTAGTGTCAACAATTTTGCCTGGGCAAGCTGGATTAACTGTGCTGCCCACAGTCTCAGGAGTCGATGAGATGGAGACCATCAACCCTCTTCTTTGTCACGCCTGCCCACTCCCATAAGCACTGCCTTAAAACACAATGCTGGGAGAAATTATCTCCTCCTGTTGTTGGGCTGTTCAGGACACTGAAGGAACCGAAGAGCATTCATTTCTGCCCAGGCATGTTAGGCAGCTCATAGTTAAACCTTCTGCTGCAAAGCTTTTAAATATTTTTCTATTAACTTCTACAAGAGCAGCTTCTTGTATTAACTTCTATTTTGGAGCAGCTCTACTTATATAGTACCATTGTGGCTTCTAGAAGAAAAGTTAATTTAATATGCTATGCTAGTACTTTTCTTACAACAGCAAGAGAAAAGGAAAAGCTTTATAATACAGAAGAGATTTGGATTTAGCAATTAAACCTTAATTTGTATTTCATTTAGCAATATAAGAATTCTGCCAACATCTTCAAGAGGCTTTTAATATATCTGCACTAATGCATAACCCATAACCCACCAATACTTTCATTTAGTAAGTGCTCTAATGCAACTGTAGTTGCCAGATCAGCTACTGCATGGGAAAAAAAATTTCCTTGGTTTGACTTGATTAGCCAGTCAGCTTCAATGAAATAAACCAGAAGTAACCCCAAACTTCAACTTCCAAAAAGCTCTAATACATTACACTTCATGTTAATCAGAAGCATGTGGTCTTTCAAATAACATACAGCCTTGAAGTGACTCAACATCGCAATTCAGAGAAGCACGGGTAGTACATTAAGCAATTCTTATATCAAAGCAAGAGTTTTTTCAAAATACAGGGAACACTCTTGCAATTTACCTATTTTTCATGCTTCAAAAATAATTTGCAGTTTAAAATACAAACAGGAATGATTCAGTGCTCCCTTTAAAGCAGAAAGGCAGCATGACAGTTCCTATCAGCCAGCTACACAAAGGGGCCCCATGTTCAGGGTCTCCGAGCAAGCCAAACATTTAAGTAAAAATATCTGGGAGAGAATTTTGCTTAGAAATATATTCTTATGAGGTTTATATTGCATCATTATACTAACATAATTTCAAGGAGATGCATAACTTAAACTGGAAAGTATGTGTGCCCTGTCAATGGTGCTACAGGAATTCACCTTGCTTGCAGTGATCCTTGAACAAAGCTGCTGCATGGAAGCTCTGCACACAGATACAATCTGCCTTTCACTGTAATAACTAGGACTGCCCAAACGGTGCAGATTTTCCAGAACAGTCTTTTAAAATTGATTCCTTATTACCAATCTAGCAACGCTTCTGCCTACTCCCCATACATTTATGAGTGATAATGCTTTCCTGGCCTGAGTCACAAACTTGTTCTTTGAAAATGTTTTATATCTGTACACAAGCCAGAAACGTCTCCCTGCTTGAGCAGTCAGGAAACTCGAGTTCTCCCACATGACTCATCCATCTAATACTAATAAAACAACATCCCTCATTTTTTTTCAGAATCAAACATCAAGAAAGAAAAATTACATTACTGATCAATAACACTGAAAAAAATAATAAAAATGAAAATTTTATTAATATGGCATTAGGATCCACACCCCAACATTCCAAGAGCAAAAATAAAGTTTAGAGCAAATGAGCTCTTGTGAATCCAGGTCTAGAATTACCCAGGGCTAATGTCCCTTTTAACAGTGTTACGTTGTTCTAAAGAAGAAAAAACAAAGCTTAAGGGCCAGATTGGGATCCCGTTACTTATATTGGCTAATGTTAGTCAGCGGTGTTTCCATAAACTCGTATGAGTAACTTGTCCCCACAGGAGCTAAGGACATCACTACCTAGGTCTGAAAACACAACAGTCTGGGAATATAATGGAAAAAAAAAATCTTTAAGATAAGCAAAGCTCAAAAAAATTCAAGACTCTTCCTCCTGCCCGGAGAACACAGGATAACAAACAGTATTTCATGCAAGAGAACCAACACTTTAACCATCAGGCTGCTGTGCTGAAACAATAGAAAGCTCCAAAAGATTTACAATTACATGGTGCTTTAAAATGGTTCCCTTGGGTAATCATTGTGAGGTCTCTCACTTACTGGGGAGTACTAATGATTCCCTTCTCCAGAGGGAATTTGTATTTAAATCCAACAAAACACTGGTGAGGCTTTGACACCATTTTTGTTCTAGGGAAGGATGAGGACAGACCATTTAGATATTTTCCCTGTGCCTGGGACACTGTTCTTAACACTTCCTAGAAACTTAGCTCTCAAGTCCTGATCTCTGCCTGAGATAGATAACTAGACAGACACAGACTGTTGAGTGGCTTTGGTGGTTGTTGGTTTTTTTTATTAAATCTGTTATTTGCAAATTAAGCAGAGCTGGGATTTAAAGTTTATCACCACTGTCCCAAATCAGTGTCTGAACTACCCAATTACCCACTCTTTTTTAAATCATTTGTTTGATTCGATTCATCCAGCTGATTAAATGTTTCCGTTTCAGCATGACAAAAAATAAACACATTTCTCTGTGATTTTGGTTTAGTTTGCTCATTTGTCCTTAGCTACATCAGCTTCCAAAAGCAACTGCAGATGCTAAGCTACTCTCCAAGCTCCCTGACGACAGTAATACTTCTAGCTGCAAACTGTAGTAACAGTGAGATGCAGGAATAAATCCTAAGGAGCAATAGTGTGTCTGACAGGAGTCAAACAGGGAGGAAAAGGTGCTGATGAGCAGTACTGGGAGGCCTGGAGCATCAGAGGGAAGTTCTGGAGTGGCGCAGGCAGGCAAGGATGGGGAAAGAGGACTGAGCCTTCAGCACGCTTTCACTGCACAAGCTAGGTTCTGCTGCTGACATACGACAATCAAAAGTCTATGTATTGTCTGCAAGGCCTTGAGGAAAATTAGCAGACTAGATAATGAGAGAAAAACACTTATCAAGGAGGAGAATTTTCTGATCTTTTCCACCCCAGGCCGCAGCTTCCCAGTTACTCTAAACTGACCTAATTACAGACCTCTGTTGTGCCAGAGGATGGGAAAAACAGTGCAGATTTCCTCTCCTTCTGCATTGCCACTAGACTTGAGCAGAATTTGGGGTTTCACACAGGGAATTGATTCAACCGAAAACTAATTTTTCTGCTGTTTTAAAATTCTTACCAAGTTACTTCTATGCTGGACCAGTTCCC
This sequence comes from Pterocles gutturalis, assembly GCF_000699245.1. Lineage (NCBI taxonomy): Eukaryota > Metazoa > Chordata > Aves > Pterocliformes > Pteroclidae > Pterocles > Pterocles gutturalis. Next base: position 17,646 of record NW_010130141.1, read on the forward strand.
TCCTTTGGCTCAGCCCAAGGACCTGAAGGTCACACTTTGATTAAATGGGACATGAAACCAAACCGACGGACCCAGCTCCACCTGGAAAGACAGAAAATACCTGTGGTCCTGTGCAACTCATCTCCCTGCAGCTCTTAACAAGTCTCATCCACCACTACTTTACAAACATTTCCATCCTGCTCAGATCACTAAGGTTTTATATTCACAGCAGTAGGCTACAAGACAGGGAGTCTCTGTGCGCCTACCAGACTGCAAACAAGCAGTTCCAACGTATGCAGCATCTAGTGGAGACAGATTTTAGACTTTCAGTAACACGACACAGTTTAGCAAGACATCGGGAAAGAACATTTGGCTATGAGTTTTCCATAAATAGCCAATTTGCAAAAACGCTGTTCAAGTCCTAGAAATCTGTTGCTTTTCTTATTTTCAGTTCATTATCTCATTATTTTATATAAATGTTTGGAACAGATTTCATACTTCTGAGATTTAAAGTTGATGTCTTTGTAGTTTTTGTCTCGAAGACCACAGGCGTTGCAGATACAAATGGACAGAAACTAATTTGTGTGATAAACTAAAAGAGGAATCAAATGACAGCAGCTCCAGTTCTACAAATCAAGCAGTAATTAAAAAATGAAATAAGAATCTCTTTATAAGCAGAATTGCCATTTATATTTGTCTGTAAATAAGCAATTTATTTCTTTTCAGAACCTACTCAGACAAACCATCTTTGAAGCTCTTTGATGTTTCTCAATGACACTAAATAGATGTAAGAATTGCCTTATGTCAATTCTCTAGGCCCTTGTCCTTGTTTAGCTGCTTAAAAGTCATGCCTTCTGGCTCACCTTTAGCTCCATACCTGACAAAGTTTTCTTCTAGGGTTTTTTGTTAGGTTTTGTTCCACCACCTCCCCAGGTCTCTCTCATTTTAAACTGAAAAAGCACAGAGGTACCAAGACAATAATTCAGGGG
>NW_010130141.1:18685-28637 GCF_000699245.1 Pterocles gutturalis
AAAAGGAGAGAGGAGCAGGTTGAAAAGAAAGCAGAGTGATTATGTCACGGGCTCTTGGAACTGAGACTGCAGAAGTAATTACAAGTCAAAGACAAATCCATAAACAGTGTCACTACTGCCAAAAGTTAGCATGAAATGTTGTTTATGGAAGCTACTGCTCAGCATATGGGTCTAACGGTAAAACTCTTCCATCACTGTGCATCAAAAATATTAATGAAATCTGAGGGGAACAAGACTACTGAAACAGACAAAGCAAGACTTGTGTAAGTAGAGAGTGAGCATAAAGCAACTGACAAATACCATCTTTGATAGATCTATCCTTAAAACTCTTTTACCTGTGTTTACTTTCACATTAACACTTTTTAGAAAACTCTTGGCTGAACGTAACCACGAAATTTAGTATGTTCACTGCCAATCAGTACGTATACTAAAATTGCTGTGGACGTCCAGATGAATACTGAGATCTAATCCTTGCAGAGAAGGGTTTAGGAACTCATGTGTGACCAATTTTGCTCAGATTATCTATTGATTTCCTAACCCATAAGTCTACGAAATGTATCACCTTGCTCGTATTTCCCAAGAATGTTGAAATAACTGAAAATGGTTCAGCACTTTCTTGGATCATTGTTGCCATGAACATGCCATACCATTCTGGTTCCCTCATACCTAGTTTAGGCTCCTCAGTACTCTCACAGTGTCTTTGATAGCAAGAGAAAGTACCTTATGCTGTAGGCAGAGAATGCTTTGTATAGAAAATCTTTATAAAAGACAATTTTGCACTTCATGAATTCCAGCAGAATTTGGTGTATCATGGTGAATAATAAAAGTAATTACAGCACATCTTACTCTCGTCAAAACCAGCTTCTTGGGCTTCACAGAGAACAAATGAGAAAGTACAAAAAATTATTTAATAAAATGTTTTTTGAGAGTTGCTTTACTGGAAAGTGGAATCGTATTACTCTTATGAGAAGAGAAAGTAATGTTTTCCCACATTTCTTAACTACCAAGAATTATTCTTCCCCTTTCTGTTTCATAACAGTCAAGTCAGTGACTCAAAGAAAACTAATGCTGTAAATATTGACCTCCATAGGTCTGAAATGATGGCTGGTACCACTGAATCCTTGAAACATGATTGAAAGAAGTAAGTGGAAAAGTTTTGTAAACTACTGTAGAATTTTCTAGTGCTGTGTGCACCTTGTGAAGTCCTAAATATCTGCCAGACAGTACAGGCAGAAGTGATTTACAACAAACAAGTTCTCTTCAAAACTGGCTAGCACTGCAGAGCTGACTGATCTTCATTTAGTATGATTACATAACCACAAATTAAAATAAGAACTCTCTGCCTTTTCAGTGTGAAACTCAATTTGTCATAGAGTGTCTCTTTCACGCTTGATGACAAATTACAAGATCATTTCTTTCTGGTTTTTTTATGTAATGCAACCACAGTTAACGGATATACTTACTGCAACACTGCATTACCCAGGTTAACATGCAGTGTGGAATATCCCTAGTAGTATGTTTACAGAAAATACGACTTTTTAAAATGTCACTGAGTTGAAAGAGATAATGGGGATAGGATGAGCGGATAATTAATTTATTCCTTCTCCCTGAGGAGAAAGACATTTTTTCTTCAATGGAAAATTAAGAGGAAAGTGGTGAAACAGCCTTCTGAGAAACAGTTCTGCACATAAGCAGGTGTGGAGGCCTAATTTACAAAAATAATGTAAAACAGTAAATTCCATTGACCTCTGCCAAAAAGAAGCTTAGGTAGGATCCCTGCAAAGCTTCAGCTTCACAGAAACCCAGAGCTTCTAATAAGGCTGGATGAGAAACCCTGGGCTGCTTGTGAAACAATATATTCCCCAGTGGAGCTCTTAGCAGAGTAAATGCACCCCTGGGGAGGCTGTAATTGATTATCCTGCTGCCAGGGACCGAATAAACAAAGGAGCAGACATGGTCACAGTTCCATTTATCAGGCTTTAAAACTCTTATGTTGTCATATTTGCTCAATTAACAAGTAAATGAGTTCACAGTGTAATTTTTCTATTTAAAGATGAAAGAAAAGGAGTCTATTTGTACTGGAAGTCAGGGACACACTCATTCTCGTGCCCAAAGTTCACACATATATAATTCTTCCACCGCCACAAGAGAAAGACGGCCAAAATAAACCTGTAGACATGTTTGAAAAGTATTTTGAATTTATGATGCAAGCAAGCCTTTTGCTCATATCCAAAGAAGCATGACTGTTTAAAAATATTACTAACTTTAAGTAGTACAAAAGAGCATAGCATTAAGAGGTATTTATTGATAACCCACCAATTAACTGTCAAAAAGAAAAAATCCCCCAAGCCCATAAAATGCTACTAATAAAAATAATTTACTTGAGTGGGAATCTTGGATAAAAACAAATAGAGGATCAGACCCAAATACAGTTCAAGCTGCAAGTCTCGAGAAATAAACCTACTGCTATTTAACAGAGAAAACTGGTCTCACTCTGAAATAACTTTCATGAAAGTTAATCAAAGAGTTGCTAGTGTTTTTATTACAAGAATTGCATGGTGCTTTAGCTTTGTTTCAGTGTCAGAGACCATTAGTCCTCTCTATGATTTCTAATGGGCCAGGAAAGGGCTGCAGGAAAAGGAAGATATGCTAATTCTGATCAGCCAAATAAAATAACTATCTGAAAAGCTGATTCCCATAACAAAGGTTTCTGAAATTCTGTGATTCCCACTAATAATTCACCCAGAAGAATTTTAAAACATCTGACATACAGGTCAGAATCAGGGTTAGTAACATCAAAACTATCTAATCCATGGTGCGTAATTACTGTAGGTACGGGTCACCAAAATTCTTCTGCATAACATACTGTAATATTTGTTACTTAATTACATTGCAGGAGAACCGCAGATGAATGGGAGCATCTTTTTTTAAAATTCTGCCCCACAGTTCTAACTAGCCTACCACACTTAAATTTAGGAGAAAAAAGATTTTCAAGAAAAGCTGAAAATAACACTGATGCGAAATCTGGATGAGACAGCATTCAAGAAGAATGACTATATAACAAATGGAATGGGAGAGAGGAAAGAACGGATACCAGAGTTATCTTCAAATAGAATGAACAATTAATGTTGGCTCCAGGATATTTTATAGAAAGCATAGGAAGTCTAACAGAATTATTTCACTTCAATTGACCTTAGCTGATACACTGCATCCAGTCGCAGATACTGCATTTTAAGGAAAATAAATAAAAAGGTAAAATAATCCAGAGAAGAGAAAAGAAAATTAGAAGAAATATTGCTAAAATTACCTATGATGTGTTGAATTGGAATTGAATTGAATTTGGAAAATTCGGAGGAGAACATCCTCTACTTGGTAAAAAATATTATCAATAACAAATGGGGGGGAGGTGGGGGGGAAGAAAAAATCCAATAAAAATATAAAGAATTGGGCTGGGTAACAGAAAGCACTTCTCCAATCTCCATTTGCAGTTTTCATCCTTCTCTCACAGCAATAGCATTTAGTGCCTCTATCCTACCCAGGGAAGAAAGCCTGAGCTGTAGAAAGACCACTGTGCACTGTGTAAAAGCACACTGCTGGGCACTGAAGCAAATGCAATTTGTAGCTAAGAGCAACTTTCATTCGGTTTCATCCATGCTTCTGAGTTGCCAGATGTTGGCAAAGAATATGTAAGCTTCTTACAAGCCACAAATAAAAACACAATTTATCTGAGGTTGTGTGCAACTTTAATGCTTCCTATATTAAGTTATCAAAAATATTATGTGGTCTTAGGTTAAAGCGATGTAATGGAAATTTGTCAGTGTAGGTAGATCAGACTTTGAAAAAAAACACAGATTTGCACATGACAAAACATAAACAGATCAAGCTATAAACAATATAGAAAAAGACGGATGGTTGTCAATAGGCTAGCAAAAGACGTGAACAATGAGGTTCCAGGACCAAATAATGACAACATGTCCTAAAAGTTTCCCTCCCCTGGATCAAAGAGTAAAATCAGTGTGTATTCCAGTAAAGAGAAACTTTAAACCACTAAATACAGAAACTGCGCCAATAAACTACAAATCACATACTCAGCACAATGAGTAATAAAGGTGCTTCAGAAATACAGGAAAAGCAGAAGTAGCCAGATATGATGTCATCAAGTTCATTTAAAATCTACCTAAAGCTAATTACAACAGGCCAAGCTCATTCCACCTTTCAGTATAAATCAAGTCTATGCTCTAACTGCAAGATGAAAGAACGTGATGAAGGGATAACATGGATTCTTACTTTCTTGCATCTCCCTGAAACTGGGTATAAATTCAGTTTTCCAAGGCACATCCTTCTCTTGAGAAATGGCCATATTCAGTACCAATATCACAAGGCAGCTCAGAAAGGAGGCTGCTAACACAGTGTGCAATTTGGCAGCAGCACGAGTGAACACAGTAGCAAGTGTTTTAAGCATACAAAGTTGTTCAGAGATGACTATGACCTTTTGTTGTGTGTAAATACATATGGCTGGAAGGTATTTAGCTTCTGGCTCATACAGAAGGATAATACTTAGGACAAATGATGCATATGGCACTTAGTTGTGGAGTCCAGTTTGATAAGCCATATGTTACAAACAGTTCTCAGCATACCAAAAAAAAAAAAAAAAAAAAAGACAAACATAAAAAAGCTGGTTAACACATCAAAACTTCTGAGGAGTGACTAAAACTTTGCCTGAAGCAACTAAAACTTACAACAACACTACCTTTTTTTGCACATTATCCCCCAAAATTCCTTAAGCAAATGGAATCAGACTTGCTTCCCATCTCCACAGCATACAGTGCAGGCTCCAGATTTTAAACCTCACCGTAACGCTGAAAAATGAAGTTAAGGCTTGCCATTTAACCAAGTCTTTCTGATGTTCACACACTCCTTTCACCTGCCGCCAGTCAGTGAAATTAATTCAGCAAGCAGATTGTGTAAAGGCAAGAGATTATATCACTTGCATTGTATCCTATTCTCTTAACAGCTGATTTGAAATGCCACCTAGGGGTCTAGGTGAAATCATGAAACTTGCCAACACATTGGAGCTGAAAAACTGCAGAATATGAAGCATAATTAGAAATACCAAAACTGTGAAAGAAAATACAGATGGATTTTTCAAAAACAAGGGATATTAACAAGTATATTTCATTAAATGAAAGGTGAATAGACAGTATTTGTCTGAATTAAATGGATGGCTCAGCAGTGCACTGACAGTGCAGCCCACCTCATACAGGGGAGCATGATGGTTCTTAGGCCTTACATAGTGTTCTGTGCTGCTCTTCCACAGCCCAAGAGTCTTAGAAATCCTCTGAGAAGAACAGATTTTGTGGTCATGTGTGTATGTAAATTCTGCAATGCCTAATACCTGTCCTTTGCCTGGACAATTAGGCAAATAAGGAGTAGTAATTTATTTTTTGTCTTTATCAAGAGAAAACTCCAGCTCTCCACTTCCTTATACCATATAGTGCAGGTAGAACTGCTTCAACTGCCTTGTTTTTCAATGTTTGAGCAGTTTCTCTTTTTGATCCTTACCTAAAGTTCCCACTTCACAAGCCAACATCCACAGGTCTTGCCATAACTGAACCCTGCTTTATGTAACACAGGACAAAATGCATTTCAGTAGGAAACTGGCATTCATCAGTCCTGTACCTAAACCAGAAGAAAAGGGTAGGCTTGGCTAATCCCAGCTCAGCTGCTACTGATGCTCTATCAAATGCTACAGGAGAAACTGTCACTTGAAAGCACACCTCCTACGGAGCAGTACTGTGTCTGTGCGGGCTCCCGACCAAGAACAAAAGTCAATACAGCAGCTAGGCTTGTCTAATGCTATGCCTGAATAAAACATTTCAGGAAAAAAGCAGCAGTAGCAAACCTAAATACAAGTCAGAGATGCTCTTGAGTCAAAACGTTAGACCCCATCAGCATCCTAAACTTTGCAAAGTCCCAATACTGGACAGCAAGCAGTCCTCATAAGAAATATTGCTACAAACTTTGTGACCCCTCTCTACTTAGAAGCCTGCTAGGATGTAAGCTTAGGAAAAGTAACTTATAGAGAGAGGGTATCCCCCTTGAAGGGGAAGCCATCCTCATCATGACTGACTGTGTTAGCAAAACTGGAGGAAATAAGTATGCACCAGTATGGCAAGGGGAACTAACAAATTAGGCATTTACAGAATATAGCAAGTACAAAAATTTTCTGAAAGAGAATTTTCTCTTCACATTTGTTTACAAATGTGTGGTCTTGTGGTCTTTTCCCAACAGGTGAGATAGACAGGTACAAGTCACTACATAATCTGTCTTGCAGCACTGAGACAATATTAGCCAATTTGCGAGCTGATCTGAAATAAAGAATGATGGTACAGATTTTATACGCCAAAATTTAGTGCTAATAAAAACAGGCAGTATCAGTCAGGTGTGTTCCATGTGCATGAAATGCATGCAGAAACCAACCGTGAGGCCCAAGGACATTAACAGACACAATCTCCTGAGAACCTCTCCTCTATGTTTGACATGTCTTAGTACCTTCAACCACTGAGAGCCCAGAAGAAAGCTTCTCTAAAGCCCCCTAAGGTGTTCTTTTTTCCTTAATGTAATCTTAAAATATATCAAAAACTACCTCATGCCTGTGACAGGCATATTTATCCAGAGACTTAGGAGCATCACCTTCCATTGTGCCACATTCAGACAAATGAGACCAGTTGTCAAATTCCTTTGTAAGCGTTATGCTGCTCTCATCTGACCATAGGAAATGGATTCAAACCAAACTGCTTTCTTGGAGGCAGTCGCACAGCAGATGGGAACAGCATTAATAGCAGCCACCTTTGTCTAAATGTCCATTGGCACAGACTACACATCTAGTTACCAGCTTGTGAGACACCCTATTCTCAAGGACCAGGTTTGCTTTCCTTTTCTAACTATGCCTCTATACCCTCGCTGTTTCTTACAACACTCATTGCTTTTGACTTGAAAATAAACACACACATTAAAATTGTCTTTTCTTATAATTACACAGTACTCTTCTCTGTAACTTTATCAGACATTTGTCACATTTTTAGCTGTAAGTTACTTAAAGAAAGTCTTATTCTGCTGCCATTATTGTTGCCAAGTAGTTCAATCAAATTTAATGGCATCATTTGTTTAACAAGATACTACCCAACATGAGAAAGAAAGGATGAATCCAGGTCCCAGTAAGGTATCTGCCTCATTGCGGCTAGAATTATGCTTCTGCTAACCACATTCACATTACACGGTAATTTTCTCTCAACTTTACCCTGTGCTAGCTTTTCAAGTGGTTCTTAATTAACACTGTTTTATTTATGAAAGCATATTTTGATAGACTTCCCCCAAGAGCTTTAGTAAAGAGCAATATGAAGCCTCTCTTTGCTTATCACATCGCCTGTAATGCTCTCAAAAAGGAGGGGAGAAAGAGAAAACGTTTAAAGGGGCAGAGCTGTGTTTGGGATGTGAAGGTTTCTGCTACTTTTAGCCTCTCTTAAGCCTGATTTCCTTCAGAAATCATAATGTTTTTCTGTGCTTGTGTACATGCAAGTGCCAATTTGTCTCCTTTAGGATATGAGAGACTGTATGAATATTCCCATTGAAGGAAAGATGTAGTGGACTATTCAGCTCGTTAGAGGCATTAGAATTGAAAAGAAGCAACTTTTCCCTCCAAGGCAGTAAAAGCTTCCAGCAACACTGAACATCCAGGAACACTGAACATCTGGTACTGCTGTTTTCCACACACAGTTCAGTAGCAGTTGCCAAGTTTGCAAAAAGAATGGCTGTCAATGGTCTTGAAATAATGCCCATCCCTTTGAAGAAAGGCAGGAAAGTGTTTCATTGGCACTGAAAAAACCCGCACCCTCAGCCAGGTAACAGAGGTGAAGCATTCTGCACCTCACTTTGGCGTGTTATGCCTCAGTTTGCTGGACTGTACCCATCACATTTAAAAAGCACAGGGAATGTCAATAAATATGATCACCTGGCAAATCATCTGTTAGTGAAATGCACTGCTAATGATAAGGGACAAACATTTTCTGAAGCAAAAAATTGCATACTGTTTTTATTTAGCAGAGCTCACATGCAGATTTGGGGCTGTAATAAGTGAATGAAAGTGAATGTGCGCTCATTTACTTCTCAAGCTAAACAAATCTTGCAGGTTTTTGAGTCTTAAACTTTTTGGTATATATGGATCTGAGAACTAATGGTCCATATCAAGTATACTCCATTAAAAATAACTACAGTATCGTTACATAAAGTGGAGGAAGAAACACAATTAAGCCAGAGAAAATTTTGGTCTAGATATGTCTGAGTGAGGAGATGTGGTCCTGTATCACTATGTGTTCACTCATCTCCTTTCCTGTTGGGTTTTTAACCAGATAGCCTGTTCTGCCCTAGTTTGGTCTCTAGCTTTTTATGAGATGCAGGTGATTTTTACTTTGGAAAGAAAGAAAGAACACACAACGTGTCATTACAAATGGCAGTTCTACAGGAGAGTCATATGAATTGGAACCTTAAAAACTTAATTTTTACAATGCTTGCCCATAAAGCACTTAGAAACTAAATAAAACCCATTTGCTAAAAGAAATGAGCTGTGAAAATATTTTCACTATTTTTTAAATCCCTAAAAGTTTCAGAAACTGACTAAAAAGTAGGCTAAAGGAGGGGAAATTTTAAATATGTTTCAATATTTTCAAATTTTAAAAAAATTCCTATCATTATGAATGGAGTTTTTTTGCATCAAAGGCATTAATGAAGGAAAAACTTTTTTTTAAGATATGCTGACTAAAAATTAAACATTAGCTTTCACAACAGCACAAAAAGCTACTTTTCAAACCCAAATGATTATTATCTTCTTTTACCAGAATACAAAAAAAAAAAATTTACATTTAACTCCAAAACAGACAACATTTCACCACAAGGGGACAATGAATTAGAAGTTACTGCATCCATTGTTCAAAAACAAAAAAAAAACCAAACTCAAAACCAACAAACAACAAAAAACTTGCACAAAGACTGAAGGACTCAAAAGCTCCTAATGACCCCAAGAAAAGACAGGGGGAAAAATGTTTGGGTATTTTCAGTCCATGCTCACCACACTAGCATTAATGTGAAAGAAGAAAGTGTTAAGCAAGGTTATTGCTTTTAAATTCTAGAAGGGGATGCACAAATATGGCACTACTAGTTTAGCTAAATGCTCGTTTTTCTAAACATGAAACCTCAGTCAGAAATCACAAATTTAGTTCAAAAAAATATTCAGAATCAAGAAATCATTAAGAAACAATTCTAACCCTTTTAGGTTTGAAAAAAAAAAAAGCCTTTTAAATTTATTTTCTGTTCTCTTTCATGGCTATGTTTTTTTGCTTTTCCTCTCCTCTGTGGACATTCAGAGTTGTATATTTGCTTTACAGACCTTCTCTCCATCTGTGCTACCATGCTGAACACAACCTAAATGCTTTGGCCTCCTGTCATCTCCTGAATCACATCCAGAACTTTTGCATTTACTGCCAGTATATTCATAGAATCATAGAATCATTAAGGTTGGAAAAGACCTCAAGGATCATCAAGTCCAACCATCAGCCCAACACCACCTAACTCACTAAACCATGTCCCTAAGCACCACATCTACACATTTCTTGACCACCTCTAGGGATGGTGACTCCACCACTTCCCTGGGCAGCCTGTTCCAATGCCTGATCACTCTTTCAGTGAAGAAATTTTTTCTAAGATCTAGCCTAAACCTCCCCTGGTGCAACTTGAGGCCATTTCCTCTTGTCCTATCACTTGTTACTTTAGAGAAGAGGCCAGCACCCACCTCACTACAACCTCCTTTAGGTAGCTGTAGAGAGTGATAAGGTCTCCTCTCAGCCTCCTCTTCTCTAGACAAAATAACTCCAGCTCCCTCAGCCACTCCTCATAAGAC
>NW_010130142.1:0-3239 GCF_000699245.1 Pterocles gutturalis
CGCCCCCCCCCAGCCTTACCCATTTGTAATGGAATAATACAGGAAAAGTCAAATTCTATGTGCTGAAGCATTAGAAAAAGCAAAACTGAGGCTGGGAGAAAGTCTCATTCTCTTCAGACTTTAGTCAATATAGATGTGAGAGAAACCATTAATACAATAAAAGAACTATTCTCTCATGAGCCCTGTGTTTACATTTATTTAGGCTCTAAGTAGTCGTCTTTCACAATCCGTTCTCAGTTCCCAAACATAATCATTATATTGAAAATATGCAGTTTCATTTGAGAAAAGCATTGACAAGCATTACTTTGCCCATTCTAGTTTTACTGAACATTCAATTTTGTTACTCCTAAGTAGTTATTTATTGTTAGGGACCTTTTATGGAAATAAAATTTTTGTTTCTTAGAAGTTTGTTTTGCTTGTTTAAAATTGCCATTATACTGGAACACAATTCTGTGTTTTTCATAAATAGTTGCAGAGCAAATATTTTTTGGTCACAAACAAGATCTCGTTTTTTCAACTGAGGAAAAGAAACACCACTATCATTCAAATCTCAAAGCTAAGAAAAGCCTCTGTTGGGGTTAAAGGGGTAATTGCAGGATACAAGATGAAAACTTTTTACATGCTTATAATTTTCAAATGCAGTTCTAATAGGAACAATATTTAATGAAAAATAAGGTATCAGTTTAAGAATTTCTTGGTTCGGGCGCATCTGGGCAACACATTTTGTAAAACTCCATTTGTGGCGTGATAAACAACGGTTTGAAAATTACCATCTGGTATCTTCATCTATTCCAACTGTACAACACTATTCTGTATGATGAGTACTGAATAAAAACATTTAATGTTTTATTGCCAGAAAAATCTTAAATTTATGTATTTTTACAGGGGATTGCTGTCTAGATCCATTTTGCAAGCTCAGAGTGCCTCTCCAATTTTTACCCATGTTTATGCAGCTCTTGTGGCAATTATCAATTCAAAGTTTCCAAATATTGGTGAATTGATTCTTAAGAGGTTGATATTAAATTTTCGCAAAGGATATCGCAGAAATGATAAGGTATGTAAAATGTGAAGAAGCAACATGCTGAAACTTGTAGTTCTGCTGTATTAACCTTGTATCAAGTGCGTTCAAATTATGTACTTCAAAGGAACACAGCCAAGACCTGTGGGTTGGGACCTATCATTACTCCATTAAGTATAGTAGTGTTAGAGTATCATTAAAGCTTGGCAACCTATTCTGGGTTGGTACTATGATAGGGGATTTTTTGTTCTTTTTTTTAAAGTGTACAATTGTAATTGTCAGCAGCTATCAGTATCCCAAAATAGTTAGTTTCATGACTTAATTTGTGAGGTGTACAAATCTTAGTAAATTTTTTTTTCCAATATAAGATGTGTTGAAATTTCATATTATTTCTTTTGCAGCAACTCTGTCTAACATCTTCAAAGTTTGTTGCACATTTGATGAATCAGAATGTGGTATGTTACTTCATGTTTCTACTCAATCAAAACCCTATTGTGGCTATTTCTTTAGTTTTAGCAGTAGCCTAAGTGAAGATGCTCTCCCTGTTCCAAAGGTTACTGAAAATCTGAGTTCAGGTTTCATTTTAATGCCTGCTGTAAGCTGTTAGGCAAGCTTTTTAGAAAAGAGGTTGGTAATTGCCTATGCAGTTATCATCACTTACTATTGCACTTATACTCCAGAGCTTCCCCAGACTTCATATATATAAGTTTGAGCTAGTATTCAGACAAATCTGGTTACCAAGCAAGCTTCATGCAGCGCTGTCCCACGTATCTTAATCAGAGTTTTCTTGCAACGCTGTCATCTGACTTAAACATCTACGTAGGCAGAACTAGACTCAGTTGCGTCTAAATCAGATCTTTATCCAGCTCTATACCATTTTATGTGTTAGAAACTGGGATACTCCAGTTTAAATAATGGCAAGAAGCAGTGATTCAGGAATGAATTGTGAATATACAGTGTTTTGGTAAAGAGGAGACTAATCTAAGATGTGCCTTTTGCTTATATGCCTGGGCCTGGAATACCTGATTTAATTGTAGACACAGTGCACTTAGAACTAGTTTCTGTAATGTAAGTGCTGTTTTATTTGCTTCTTGGAAATGCATTCTGTGTTTTTTCTTAGTGGCCAAATGTTGCTTGGCAAAGTGGTTTTTGTTGCTTGATTGTTCATTTCAATAGCATAGTCACACTCACTACAAGGTTGGTGTAAATACAGGTGGTAAAATTGTATTTGAAATTTTTGAAAGTGTGTTGTGCCATCCTCAAAGGCTGAACTGCTCTGTCACTGTAATAATAGTGTAACATTGTACATTATAATTCTTTACTGATATTCTTTCCATAGGCTCATGAGGTTTTATGTTTGGAAATGCTCACTTTGCTTCTTGAAAGGCCTACTGATGACAGTATTGAAGTAGCAATTGGATTTATTAAAGAGAGTGGGCTCAAATTAACAGAAGTTTCTCCTAGAGGTATAAATGGTAAGTGTAATTAGCCAGAACATTTGTCTTTTTGGTGTTTGTATTAGTAAATCCTTTTTATTTTTACATTCCTGTCTTTTTTCCAAAGCAATCTTTGACCGTCTTCGACACATTCTGCATGAATCTAAAATTGACATGCGTGTTCAGTATATGATAGAAGTCATGTTTGCTGTACGGAAGGATGGCTTCAAGGATCATCCAATCATTCCAGAGGGATTAGATCTAGTGGAAGAAGAGGATCAGTTTACTCATATGTTGCCGTTAGAAGATGACTACAACCCAGAGGATGTTCTTAGTAAGTTAGAGAGAGAAGATAATTCTGTAACTGTATTCCCCACAAAAAACAAATATGTTTAAATATTGTTTTCTTCATTATATATTTTAAGTAAAAATTCTTGTTTATTTTAAAGATGTTTTCAAGATGGATCCCAACTTTCTGGAAAATGAAGAGAAATACAAAATGCTGAAGAAAGGTAGGGGGGTGTGTGTATATATGTTTTATAGATAATATTTATATATTTACACACTTATTTATATGTTGTTCACTTATCTGACAATTGTTACCAACCTTTATTATTTAACAGTGAGTGATATTTGTGTCCCAGATGACTGTCTTTTAGTTCGTTGTAGACATTTCCAATGTATACCTGCTATTTTCTTCAGTATTCTTTCTGCAGCTATGTTTTAATTTGGTTGTGACATAGCTATTTTTTTGGCTCTGACACATTCTCCAGCTGTGACACTCT
>NW_010130142.1:3270-11795 GCF_000699245.1 Pterocles gutturalis
TTCCCTCTTAGGTGTTGGATCAAGATTTTTTTGGTAATGAAACTATTCTGATCTGTATTCCTTTAATCTGGGTTACTGCTCTTTCAGAAATTCTTGATGAAGGTGATAGTGAATCTGAAGCAGATCAAGAGGCTGGAAGTAGTGAGGAAGATGAAGAAGATGATGAAGAGGAGGATGAAGATGGTAAGTGTATGACTGGCACCTTACTAGCGGTTGATTGGTTATAGATGAAATGGGAAGGAAAAGCTTAACTTGTTACATGTTTTGCAAAACTAAGAATGTTCAAATGTTAAGGGATGTTTTAATTATTCACACATCTAAGTGTATAGCAAAGAGTATAAAAGTAATGGTCTAAAAGGAAGCATTCAGCACAGGCAGAAAATGAAAAGCAACTTTTCCTGATTGTTCTTGACCGTATCATTTTCATGCGAGACAAGCTTTGCAAACATAAGACATAAAAAAAAACAAACATGAAAACCCTTCCTTAAAAAACTAGCAAAGACAACCTTTCGGGACACTAGAAAGTGCTCTATCATATTTTTAAGTCAGTTTCAAAATCAGAATGGGTTTTCCTGCAGCTGTATTTATGTCCTCTATATCTCCCTTCCTTCCCTTCAGTTCAGCCCCCTTTCTTGATCTTTAGTGGAAACAGTCAGTGTTTACACATTTCCAAAGAATGTATTTGATTCACAGGAAAAAAATTGACAGCATAACTGAAATGTTTGTGCAGACTGTATGAGTAATTGAAAAGCCAACCAAGTCCTGTTCCTGTAAAATACCAGCAATGGATTTCCTCACCAGTTTGCTGGAGTATTTAGTGAAAAAGCAGAGCTGATGAAAAGTATGAGAACTCGCATAACTTTTCATCATTTATGTTATTACCAAACTTTAAAAGAATGAAGGAATAGTGGATACCTTATGAATGAAGGTGTTTCCAGAATGGTTGTGGTTCAGAACAGATTTTCCTACAGTTGCTCCAGGACAAAACAGAACTTTGCAGAATGCTGTGACGTAGATACTATACATAACAGAAACAAAAAAAATTCTGTTAAAATCAGGGAGGCTACATAAAGCATTGTGTAGTTAAATTATGCAGAAAATACCTTGCTAATAATGTAGACAAGAAATCTTAAACCCAGAGGCTGCAATGGCTAACTCGTATGGAAGGTCTTTAAAAGTGGAGTTATCCTTTTAAAACTATTTTTCTAAATATTTACCTTTTAGTTACAGATGAAGGCAAATATTGGCTTTTTTTTTCCTTCTCTGTAAAAACAAATACATAAACATGCTAAACAGTCCTAAGTATTTCTAGAAAAAGTGCTGCAGACTTAGTAAATAGTAAATAAAGCTGTTCTAATAGATTACATATATCTGCTGTAATGTTTTACTCTTTACAAAACCATGTTTTTTCTTTCTAAGGTCAGAAAGTTACTGTCCATGACAAAACAGAAATCAACCTGGTCTCTTTCCGTCGTACAATTTATCTTGCTATTCAGTCAAGGTAAATGAAACACAATTTGTATATCTGTGAGTGTTGTTGTTTTGAAATGGGTGATCTGGAATTCTTTCTTTTTAAAGTTTTAGTGTGCAATTTAAAAAAAAAATCAGGCAGTTGTTCTTCATGAAGCATGACCTAATTGTGTAAGCAGACTGTTTTGACAAATGAGTACCCCTATTCTCATTCTGAGATAAAGCCTGTTTGTTTCAAAATGTTTGAGTAGTGCACCAGGACATTTCTATGAGGATTCTTGTGATCAAAATTTTCTGAATAAGCAAAAGTCAGTGATCTTCAGATGATACAGCCTCTTAAGAATTTCTGAAAAAAAAAAGTGTGACACTCTTAGAGATGCTGTAGAGTTTCTCCACTTCTGAAGGTAAGGAGCTCTGCAGTGTGGTATTCTTTAGGCCTGTTGGCACCTGCATTGTTTAGAAAAAAAGTACACAGATACCAACCCTGAAGTGTACTGTTTGTATTCATCTTGAGAATGAAATCCCCTTGCAGCACATGGCACAAGTAATCAAAACATGGTGGTATAACTCCTGTGTTACCTGCGTGAAAGGAAAAATTATCTGTTGGATGCCACTCAATTCCATTGTTGAAAGTAGGCATGGCTCACAATGTTCTGCAGGTCTCAGCCTGCATGAGGAGTGGGATAATGGAGTTGTGGTATTGATTATTAGACATATTAATTAATATCATACTGAGATGTATGGAAGGCTCTTATATTTCTCAAAGATACTGTTCAATACTTTCTTGCCATGCTTGTTCATCTTATACTTGGATGGGAGGAGGTAATTACTAGTAGCCAAAGGCTTTCCATATGCAAGAACCAGGAGTACGAAGCAGGGAGTGTGGTATATACTGGTTTTGGAACTTATGTACAGTGCTTGCATTTCGGTCTTTTTAGGGATCTGCAAAATGAGCTCACATGTTTGTGTTTTGCTCAATTTTGTAAGAGGATGTAATAGTAATAATGACCCAAGTCATCTTGTTTTCAGCTTGTCTGCAAAAGTAATTAATTTGGATTAATTTTCAGATATAAACTCATGAAATACGAAGTTTTTAATAAAAAAACCCCACAACAACAAAAAACCCCAACAAAACGAACAGCTTTCTGAATGTTAATGGGATAGTTTATTTCAAAACCGTTGACGTTTCAGCACCAACAATCCATCTTCGTATAATTCTGAAATGTTTTTAGCATAGCATATATTGCACAGATAATGAGAAGTTTTTTTTCTATTATTGCAGCTTAGACTTTGAAGAATGTGCTCACAAATTGCTGAAGATGGACTTTCCTGAAAGTCAGACTGTAAGCCTTGCTTCCTATTCTTTTTTGTTATTAACATTATTAAGAAATAGTTATGTTATATGGGAGTATCTAAAATCCTTACTCTTGTCCTGGAACGTAGTTTGTACAGCAAGCAGATGAATGAGAGTGATTCCTTACAGCTGCTGTTCCTTAAAATGAGTCTTACAACCTTTGGAGCAAATAGGCTGACACATATTTCATAAGACATTGGTCTTATGCAGTTGCTCCTCTGTCGAGCAGTTCATATGTTTGCTTATAGCTTGTTTGAAAAGGTTTGTTGGTTGGACTGTTGAAACGTTTATACTGTGACAAAAGTACTGTAGCATGGCAGTCATTCTCAGAGCTGTGTCTCTGAAAGAACTTGGAGTCAAAGATCGTATTTGCAGGCAGCTATAGACTTCAAGTGGGGCTTGAAACTTAGCATAGTGATAAAGGCATGCATTGTTTTGTTGCTTTCACAGTCCTCTTTATTTTTCTTTATTTGTATTGAATTAAAGCACTTGTAAGTATGATTGCTTTGTAATCTTGGAAGTCATCAGACAAAATCTATTTTGTCTTCAGACACTGTGTGTAAGATCAATACAATTGGTATGTTTTCAAGTAAAGGAAACTGTCCTTCAGCTGGTAGAATGTAAATACCCATCTAATTATATGAACAGCTTTTCAGTCAGCTGTAAGCTGTCATAAGAGTTGCACTTGAGAGAGCTGTTGATTTTCTTGTGGCTTTGATTATCACTTTATTTCAACCGGTATGTGTGGAAGTAGCCTTATTAGTGAAATAGTAACTAGTAAGTGGACATCTGTGCTACAGTTAGGTGTTCTTTGAAAATTTGGTTTAATCTAGTGATCAGAAATTGGTTTGCCTATTATTTTTTCAGTTCTTGTACTCTTTTGTTATTAAGCAATTTACATGGAAGTGAACTAAGAATTCAGTTGATTGTTGTGTATTTTCTTACCTAATTCTTTAATTCTGTGTGTGAAATGCAATGTTAAGCGTGTACAGGATAATAATTCTCATTGAAGCATAACCCAAAGAATTCTAAAGAGAAAAAAAATCCTGTTTTACAGCAAATCCATTCAGCTAAAAAGAACAGAGAACAGTCTAGAATATATGTGCTAGATCATACAGCAGAGGTATAACTTGGGTAACACTGCTTGTTAGATAACTGCTCAAAGAACTATTTAACTGTTAGTGTTTAATACCATTGCAGTCTCTGTCAACTGCTAACTATGCCGTGGGCAAGATCCACTCAGAAAAAAATAAATTTAATGGGGGAAGAAAAAAAACCAATCCCTAAAACCAATGCAGTAGTCAGAATTGTAGATGCATTTAAAAAAGTAGATTTTCTTTTGCCCACTGCATTTGTTTTTTTTGAGATTTGACTTAATATTTGCTGCCAGGTTATTTTCTTTTTCTTTCTGTGAATCCTTTGCTTTGTGCAAATAAAAATAACCAGACACATAAAGGTGAATTTAAGGTGTTACTTTTCATATACTTTATGGGGGTGCTAATTGACTGAATAGGAATCTTTTTATATTACATAATAATGCAAAAGGCTTTATTTCTGTCTCAGCTTTGAGAAACTTTCTATTTCCCCTATCAATCTCAAATTAAAAATACGTGAATGTTACTGTATGCAAAAATAAATGTGCAAACTTTTTTTTTTTCTACTGCACTGCAAACACAAAAATTGTTACTTCTAATTTTGTAGGAAAGCTCTCAGAGCAACTCAACTCCCAGGTCTACTTTTGAGACTTACAGTACGAGTAAATCAAATATATATGGAACTGTTGGGAATCAATTAAATACAATGCTAACTAATTTAGAGTACAGTAGCTTTGTGATCAGCAGCACTATAATCTCTGAAATGTTTCCACTGACTTTCATGTCTCTTTACAGAACAAATGATTGGAGGAGACAAAATATTATGTCCCTCTAGTAGTCAAGTCTCTAGACAATATTACTTTGTTCCCTTAACGTCTCATTCCAACAGATTTTTTCCTATCACTTTGTGCTTTGGAAAATGTGTGAAATTCACTAAGCATCACAGTTTTTAACATTAACGTTTATAGTATTATTTGAAAATGACTATATTTAAATAAATAAGAATTTATGTACTTGAATATTACGGGTGGTGGTGCTTAGATAATTTATTTTGATTAGCACACCACCCTATTGAAAAAAGGGGAATCTGATGTGACGTAGTTATGATTCAGCTGTAATTGCTATGAATTAGATACTTTAAAAATCAATGCAGAAGTGTTATTTTTGGCATTTTTTGTGTGTGCAAGTATATGTCTAAAGACACAGAAATTAATACCAACCTGTCATTCAGAAATAGTTGTAAGAATTACAATTCAAGGTTCAAAACTGCATCTTATATGAGGCATCTTTTGTGCTGATTTTATTTTTTTTTTCCCCTAATGATCATCATTAATTTTCACCTCACCTTAACCAAAGATATGAGAGCTTTGACTTGCTCATTGTATAGCCTTACAGCTCCTAAGGAGTGCTTATGGGGATAAAAAGGAAAAAAACAAAAACAAAAAACCCCCCCCAACAAAAAGGCAACCAAGGTTTCCTGACCAGTGTGAGAGCACAAAGAGCAACCAGATAGAGACAGTAAAATTGTTCAAGTATTTATGGGGCTTGAGTCTGTCCACATGGATAAAAAAACTGAATGCACTCAGCAGGATATTTCTAGCTGAATGAACTGGCAGTTTCTAAACAAGGAAAGTCATATTTTATTCTTTCAGGTTAATATCTTCTGATTGAAGTCTTTATTGAATTGATTCCCACTGCCTTCATTATCAAAAACCCCCCAGCATTTTTTTTAGCAATAAAGCACTTTTTTTTTTTCCCCAGTCAGTTTTACTGAAAGCTTCAACGACCTGTATTGCAGGATGTTGTTTTTATGTGTAATTTCTTTGTACTTTATGATTCAAAGCTTTAACCAGTCTTGAGAAATTTCTGAAATGTTTGCTGAACTCTTGGGTGAATCTTCAAAGTTTGCTTATGCTTGTAAGAAAACTGCAATTTAGATCGAGTGTAGGAGAGGTGATAATCTCATGGCTTGTTGTTTCTTATAGTGTGAAGACCCTGTAGGTAAGAGTTCATTCTCTATGCCAACTCCTCCTGTGAATGGCAGTTATCATGACAAGCAGGTGCTAGAGTGTTTGACTGAAGGATTGTTGAATGCAGTTTCTTTTCCTTAAAAATCAGGTGAAACTTAAAATTCCCATAGCAAATTTTTTGTTCAAATTGAATCTAATTTTACTGTATCTTCATGTTTTTCTTCTGGAAGGCTTTACTTAATAAAATCACCTTTCTTTAATTCTGTCATTAAAACTGTTTTCCACAGGTTTTGAGTAGTAAATTGTCAATTAAATACAATTTTAAAACTGATAATATTCAAAACCTAAAGACAGACATGAGCGACAGTTTTGAGACTAATATGATCTTAATGACTTTCTTGCAGTTAATTGTTCTGGAAATCTTTATGTACAGAGGTTTTCAGTGTGATTTAGGAGTGCTGGGTTCAGGAATATATTTAGCAGTTTTTATCAGTGTTTGAATTATCAGATTATCCTGTCATGTTAACTGCTGTGCAACGTAAGTATTTGTATGCTTAATACCAGTAATGGATCTGTCACACAGCTCTGACTCACAGAAAGAGGATTAACATTCAGATGGATAATCTACAGAGTAGAACAACATAGTAGTGCTTTTTGGCATTGCAGTAGTACCAGGTGCTGAGGGGAGAGTGTCTTTCTATTTACTAGCCTAAAATTGTTGTGTTCTGACTTGAGATTAATGCATTTTTCATTTTGCCGTGAACCAATATGCTACTTTTTCAGAAGTGAATGATGCTGTTAAACAGAAACATCCAGGTTCCATTCTCCATCTGATTTGCATGCAGTTAATTTTTAGTTTCCAGCTGTATATTCTCCTTTTTCAAAATACTTATTTCCATCTCCTTATCTTTTGGTTTTTTTTTCCCACACCACTTTTTTCGGTAAAAAGTTTGCCTACTACAGTGTCCTGTTTTTCCTTCTCCAGAAAACACCTACTCTTTCCACAGTTTTCTTTCCCAGGTTCACAAGCTCAGTTTTTGTTTCCAGCTTTTCAGTTTGTCCTTTTTCCTTTTAATTTTCTCATTCATATATTTTTGCTCCAGGGTTCTGGAAATACATCATCTTCTTGTACCTGCACCTTGTCTTTAAACTGTCCTCCTGATTACACTTGATCTGCTTCTTGCTCTTTTTAATCCCTTTTTAGATGACTCTAGCATGTTCAATGTTGCCTTCTGTGTCAAAGGGCCCATGCATTACCAAAGAAAATTTAAATAAATTAAAACTGTAGTTAGAGGAGTAGGGTATTACCAGTTGTTCTGTGTTCTGAACAATGAGGAAAGCAAACAAAGGCTGACTGAAATGTCGGAAATAGGCTTTTAACTTTAGAATTTCCCTTAACAGATTTTTGTTGCCTGTGTTCTTGGAGTACATTTCAGTTTCTTATGTTTTTAGCTGAAAGAAAAGGAATTGAGGATCCTTACAGTAATACAAACAAGAGTGGCAACTTACTTACTAAAGAATTGATTCTTGCTTAGGAAAACATATTTGAGGAATATAGATTTTTCTTTTTTAAACATTCTTCTGCCTATGGGATACTTAATTTTCAAAGATTCTTAGGATCACTCAAGCTGAGAGCAAAAAGGGAAAGTCTTACCTCGCTGCCCAGTCTCCTTCCCTGGGCAGGGGGAAAAAAGGGGGCAGGACGACCAAATGAAAAAACAACCATACATTCTTCTTCCTCTTCGAAAATGTGCCTCAAGCAGATTGTCTTTTTAGGATTTTGATCCTTTTTTTTGGTTGTGATGAGAACTCAACTGGTATACTGCAGTGCTTGGAACTTCGGTAAATTAAACTAGAGCCTCTTCTGTAAGAGTATCTGCCCCTCAATGCAGTTATCCTAGACAAAAATAAAGGGTCACAGGATATTGTTGGGATTTTTTTGCTTGAAAAGAGAAAAGTTATTGTGAGCACAGACTTCTTGAAAGAATTGTGAATGCATTTGACACATTTTTGTTTTTGCACAATGGTGTCACACTTGCTCAAAGCAATCCTAGCTGGAGGGGTGGGGGTGTCAGTGTCTCGTGCTATTTATGTATCGAGTCTTGAAGATAACAGAAGTCTGTTTCACTTCTCATTCAATGAGAATGTAGTCCAGGAAACTGGCATACAGTGGGATGGTCTAAAGCTGATAATCATGTGTGGTGGTCTGAAGCTGATAATCATGTTTAGTTCAGACTTGCTACTGCCTGTGAAAGGTGATCATCCTCAAATAGATTTCCTGTGTTTTTGTGGGCCTGAGGTGCTGAATCAATCTGGATTTTTGTAACTTATCAATAAAAAGAAAAGCACATAGCAGTAACTCTGACGTTGAGGTTAGACAGATATTTAATTGGAGTTCTGTTAATGCATAAACTTCCTTTATTTCCCTGCTTTTGTTAATGTCTGGAAGTGTAAGTCTAATGGCATGAATACATCTAATTTTCTGAACCATATACTATTTTAGCCTGGACTATCACAGCATTTAGTTTGGATTTTTCATTAAATTTAACTGTACTTCTTTTCAAATATATTGCCTTAAATCTGCAAGTTCCATCAAAATCAAAATGATCTGATTACTACCCATTACTTGTAGTGCAG
>NW_010130143.1:0-3074 GCF_000699245.1 Pterocles gutturalis
GTTCTTGCCCAGATGCAAGACTCTACATTCAGAGGCATGGTTCTTCACTGCTCTGTGTTTGTATAGCCATTTACAACGGGGCACATTGCACGGGAAATAGTATTGCTGATCTCAGTAGGAAAATGTGAGTTAGTAGCAAGATATACATTTTTGTGCATAAGGTTTATATGAGCCATGCATACATGTCAACTTTATGCAATATGTGTACATCAAAACATCCTTTCACCATCTATTTCATCCATAATTTATTCTTTTTTCCTAGTAGATGTCATCTATAGACCATCCACAAAACATATATAAACACATAGATATGCATACTTACATATATATATATATATACACACAACTACACACACATATGTGTGTATATTTGCTATTTAGGCAATAATTTTACTTGTGTGTTCTGGTTGGACACTACTGCAGATTTTAGTTGTGTCATCAAACAATATTCCATCATCTCTGAGTTTTTTGAGTATGGAATACACACCAGCAATTTTAAAGTGTACACAATTTATGTTATATGTTATACGTACAGATACTATATAGACACTCTTCCTCTAACACTTACAGTTTTATATTCTCTTAAGGAGTTTTGCATAGTCAGAAATGGTTTGTGTATGCACTTTATTCTTATTAGGTCTTTGGATCTTTTACTAAATTTGCTTTTCCAGCAGTGATCAGCCTCATTTGATTGAAGATCTCAGAATTCAGGCATTAAATGGAATGGTATTGGAATAAGCTTATCTCATATCAACAGAGCAGTTCTGTTATGGCAAATTGATATTAATATATGAAATTGGGAAGCAGTAGAAAAGAGAAGCTGCTGACTTGAAATTACTAGAATAGGAGTGGTGAATCAGATTCACATATTTTAAAGACTAAAGCATCAACAGCCATAAGCAAGCACCTACGTATGCAAGAGTATGGATACAGTGTGTCCTAGTGTATATGCACAGAGTGCACTAGTGTATAGGGGATGATGATGTAGGTTGGAAAGGGTGCCTAGAGGTCATCTAGTCCAAAAAAGATGTAGAGACCATAGAGTTGTCATACATACATAGCCAAGTACAACACTGGAAGAGTGTGCTTTGCATCTCTCTGGTTCCTGATCCCAGAGCACCTTTGTTCAGAGCTGCTGCCATGACTTGCGATACATACAAAGTCATACAAAGTCAATAGTTCTTAAAATAGAGCTTTCACTTGGATAAGAATTCATTTGACAAATTTGCTCGGTCAGAATCACAGTTATTTAAGATGCAACACAAATTTGCTAAAGGGCTGGTGCTGGGACTGCGGAAACTTTCTCGTTATTCTGTTGAATTTGCTGTCTGTGAAGTTAGTGGTAAAACTTCCATTGATTTTATTGGGAGCAGGATTAGCCATTGTGCAAAGTTTCATGTTGTACAGAAGATGTACAACTGTTTTCACTTAAGACTAGTGAAGGATTGTAGTTCTTTAATTCATTAGGTTTCAGCAGATTAGAAGAACTGAATTTTTAATTAATGCTACAATTCTCATTACTTCAGCTCTAGACTACTTTGAGTTTTATGGTGGTGTAGTTTCACTGAAAATAGTGCTGCATCCCCCCTCTAACAAGAGCAAAATGGTTAGCCAGTACAGAAGATATATGGCAACATCAGAAACTGAATCCTGGTTTTTTGATTGTCATTGCTGTTTTAAACCAAGACCGTGTAATTGTTATCTAATACATTCCTTCCTCTTAACAGTACTAACACAATCACTGTTTTCTGTGTATAACCAGGCTCATGTTTGTCTTGCAATGAGGTTAAGTGATGTTCTCTTCTTTATGGCAAAATGACTGTTTTCCTCCACTCTTAACCTCCCCAGCACAAGACTATAATGCACGTGTGTGCATCGATATATATACACACAAATAATGTAATGTATACTTACATCTGTGATTAATCATTCAGTTCACTACCCTTATTTGCCCCTTAGGTGATAACACGCTGGTATTGGCTCTTTTTCTCTACAGATACCCTACCCAGTCTTTGGTCTGAATGACTGGATTTGTGTTAGTGTCATAATGTCTCTCACTTTAACGGTTGCTGTATAAATTCAGATTACCTATACCTAATTAAAATAACTTTATTTTGTTTGCATCCAATACATTTTGGATTTGAAGCACTTAGACAAAAGGTTATATGGCCTTTCAGAAACCCTTTTTTAATGAAATATTTATTTCCAGCTTTTCTGTTCTGATTCCTATCAGCTTATCCTCAGTTTTCATTCAAGCCGTTATATTGCCATTGGGAAAATGAAAGTAAGAAGGGCAGGCCATAAATGGTCAACATGACCATGTATATCTCATATATGTACATGAATTGCTTGATACCATTCCAGTTTTATTGCATCTGGTGAGTGCAAACATTTATTCAATAAAACTCTCTTTGCTGTTTTCTTACTCATCCCTGTGGGATCATTCTACTGTCCATGAATTTTATACTTTCTCCTGCCCACATACCATTACCACAGAAACACAGTAGCAGTATTACCTAAACAAGTTCAGTATATTAATCAAAAGGAAGGCAGAAAATGTTAATGCTTCTCCATAATGTTAGCAGTTCTCCTTCAGCATTTCTTCTGGATGAGGCGCAGCACTTTGTTACACTCAGTGCCCTTTAACTGGAGAGCTTTCATGTTGTACTCTACACCGGAGAACTTCTGATCAGTGCTGCTTCAGTGTGACCCATGGAGTTGATAAAATCTCATATCATCTTAGTTTTTTCTTAGATTTAGCTGATGAAAGATGGAATATAGTTTATGATGGTTTATGATACCCTTAATCCCAAATTTGAGAGGATAATTTAGTGTCATCCACCAGACACAGTCAGAATGCTGAAATACATACTACGGTCAATATTGTGGTGACGTTCTGGCAAGAAGGTCAGAACGAACAATGCAAACTCCTCATTTTGCATGTAGCATTCCATTAGAAATCAGTGGGGATTTACCAAGGGAAAATCGTGCCTGATGAATTTGGTGGCCTTCTATAACAGCGCTGGTGGACAGAGGAAAGGCAATTGACATCATCTATCTGGACTTATGCAAAG
>NW_010130144.1:0-1981 GCF_000699245.1 Pterocles gutturalis
TCATTCTATGATTCTATGATTCTAAGATTGCTGTTAGATCCCTGTTTTACCTCACCTCCTCTATGCTGAACAAACCTTGCTCTCAACTTCCCCTTGTACATCAACTGCTCCAGGGCCTGGGTCAACCTGGTGGTCCACTGGAGCCACTCCTGCAGGTCAGGATCTTTCTTGGGCTGAGGGGGACATAACTGGACAACACACTCCATGTGCAGCCTCACAGTAACTGAGCACACAGGAATAACCACTTCCCTTTATCTGCTGGGTCATACTATTTTAGACAGTGAGCCTATGTAAAAATGCTTCTGCCAAAAATGGGGATAATAAGCATTAAGGAGATTATTTAATATATATATAATGGTAACAAGTAAACAAGTACTCACTGTAAACTTAGGCTCTGAACTAGGAAAAACCCTAAATGAGAAAAACTTAAATAACACTTGATTGCTGTAAGTAGGAAGGAGGTAGGAAAAGATAAGAGAGATTTTCAGATGGCAACTCTCAGGGTCTGGTTATTTGTTCAACATCTCCAGAAGGACTAAAAAAATAACTGCACTCATTTGATTGCTCATACAAATCATGATACAATACACAAAAAGCAGACACCATCCAAAAAAGTCAACTCACCCAAATTGGTAGGGGTAGGGAGGAATTAGCAAATCAGTACATTTTAGTACTGCTAGCTTTCTGCAACAAGCATAAGCAATAACAATAAACAATCAAATTCTCAATTAACAAAGTCACTACCAAGACAAAAATTAATGCATTAAGAAAACAACTATACCACCAATACATTTTACATAATAGTATAATTCACAACTAAAGCAGACTTATCTGACAATTCATAGTTCTTATCTTCTAACATCCAGATCTCTAGAACACCACAACAACTTCCAGATTAGTATACCATGTGGAAAAACTGAGAAGTGTAAGCCAGACTTCATTATAGTATATTTTTGGTTTCAGCAACTATTGGATAGTAAGTTACAGCTGAAATTTCCAGGACGGTGACATTCTACATGCAACATACACATACTTTTCACAATTTTACAATCCAGATGTGGAAAAAAACCTATTTCAAAGAATTCACTTGTCTCTGATGGAGGGCTTTGGGCCAGGTTTATTCGTAATTGTGCAACAGGCGATGAAATACACAGAAAATAGGAAGGCATTAGCTAAAAGGAAACAGAAGATGATAAAATGGAATGGTGCAGGACTGAGTTAAAGAAGATCCATCATGAAAGGAACCACAAGAGAGGAGACAGGAGCGAATAAATGTAATTCACAACATACATCCCATCAGTCCTTTACCCTCTCAATAAAGTTTGGAGACTTTTGCCTTAAAGAAATTAAATCCTCCCCATTTCTCATGCTAAAACAAAATGAAAACCTCACAACTCTAGAGATACGTTCTGGGGATATACGAGAAAGATGCATAGATCTTCAAAGGAAAAGAACTCTGACTGCCAGCCACTGGGATTTGTCCATCTAATATCCCAAAGCTCTTTGGAGAATGCAATGCTAAAATTTACCACATTAGACCAAAAAGAAAATTCAGTTTGGTCATTACAAAGATCTTATCTCCTGTCTGTCCTGGGTTAAGCTGAGACAGAGTAAACTTTCTTCATAATAGCTAGCAAGAGGCTGTGTTTTGGATTTGTGCTCAGAACAAAGCTGATAAAAAGTGACGTTTACGTGGCTGCCAAGGTCTTTCAGCTTCTCTGTCTGTCTGCAAACAGGAGAAGCTGGGAGGGAGCATAGCCCCAGGTACTAGCCCAGGATTTGATCTTAGGTTCAGGATTGAGACCCAGAGTGGCCAATAATCTATTCCATAGCATACACGTCATGCCCAGTATACAGATGAGGACCCTCCGGAAGATCGGCTCTTTTGGTTCTGGATCTCTTTTGCTCTGGGTCATCTCGCTCCAGGTGGTTGCTCTCCCGAGGCCTTCCCCCCCACCCCGGTCAGGTCTCGGTCTGGGAC
>NW_010130145.1:0-23123 GCF_000699245.1 Pterocles gutturalis
TAATGGATTTAAACTGTAAGAGGGCAGATGTAGATGAGACATCAGGAAGAAATTTTTCACTGTGCGTGTAGTGAGGCAGTGGCCCAGGGTGCCCAGAGAAGCTGTGGATGCCCCATCCCTGGAGGGGTTCAAGGCCAGGCTGGATGAGGCTTTGAGCAACCTGGGCTAGTGGGAGGTGTCCCTGCCCATGGCAGGGGGTGGGACTGGGTGGTCTCTAAGGTCCCTTCCAACCCAAACCAGTCTGTGATTCTGTGATTCTAAATTCCAACCCTAACCATGTGATGATTCAGTGATTCTAAATCAGAGACAAGCAAAAGAAAACACCTTTAAAGTCACTCCTTTATAAAATACTCAGAATTACTCATTTTATAACTTTTATAAACCTTGCTTGATTTGCCTCATCAGTGCCTCGAAAACTAAATACAGTGAGAACTTAGTTATTCAAAACAAGGTTTTTAATCTCTAATAACAGAAAGCCAGTTAAAGCTTAAGATATATGAAACCCTTTTCACTTTTAATTCACTGTGAAACAAACCAGATCTGTATCTGAGTTATGAATTGGGCAGCCCAGCAATACACTGCATCAGTAGGCAGCTGCTTGATCCCTCCAGTTCCTTATTATACAGCTAATATGTTTGTGGGTACATTTAAGTTCTTTCTCTGCAGTTAAGCAGATCTTGGTGACAGTTTTGTGCTGCTGCTGTTAAACTCCTCAAACTTAGTGTTTCATTCCAACTTGTAGAGTCCATCAGCTGCTCAGCTTGTTTCCTACACATATGATATCCAACTCCATTTGAAATCAGGTATGAATGTATTCAAAGTGAGCAGTGTTGATTGTAAGTCTCGTTACAGAGAGGTCTAATTTATGCTGAAATACTCCAAGACACGTTGCTAAACACAGAAGTGAGTAAGAAGACTGGTTAGCTTTGGGAGAGGTTGCCAGAAGGAAAGAGGCTGACATCACCAAGGTCTGGAAATGACTTTAGACTGTACATCATTATCTATTTGAAGGCCTTATATTGCTATAGCAGCCCTGAAATTGCATGAGCATCTCACCTATGACTGTGGTGAGGGATAGATACACTGAAGTAGCTTGCCTCTAATTAAGAAAGGATACTTTTTTCCTATGAAAGAACAGCTTTTGCCTGCTTGAACAGTACTCTTCATACCAAGTGGATGGTGCAAGTAATAATCTGTATCATTCTGCTTTTCAAGAAAGGTCAGTTTCCTCCTACACTGAAACCAGTTTTGAAACAGGACTCGGTTTGGACTTGAGTGGTGAAGGAGCCACGTGTATAACTCACCAAAAGTTAATGTCTGTCTAGCAATGCACAGATCACAAAGTTTTCCCGTTGTAGACCTCTCTGTACCCATTAGCAGGTAGGCATCCTGTGGGTTTGACAAACTGGACTTTTATGGAATTAGGGCTCATTACAGACAAGAAATTCCTTAGAGCAGGAACTGGGTATTGTGGTGATAAGCTACTAAAACCCCAGAGCACTAGATTTGGGGATCTTGATTCCAGCTTGGATTAAATATCAGTCATCCTTAAAAAAGAAATCAGTTTTTAAATAAAACTGTCCCTCTGTCATTAGAATAACATTTTGTTCAGTTAAGTGTAAACCCACAGTAAAACAATAATAATTTTTAAAAAGATAAGAAAATAACACACCTTCTGTAGTGATTAATTCCTGACACTGATTTATTAACCCTGCAAACTGGGAATGAGAGAAGAGAGGATTTCTTCTCTAGCATGCTGTAGGAATTGCCTGTTTTTCTACAGCTTTTCTAAACTTGCTACATATTCCCAATCCACTCTCATTCTTCAGTGCTGTGACTGTATGTTACCTGAAGTTACAATGTCAAACTTTCAGGTCAGGTTCTGACTGGTTGATTCAAATTCCTGTTTCAGTACTCTCTCATAGCTGTGTTTTCTGTAAGTTTTCGCTTGTTTGTTTGCAAACAATAGCTAGAGTTCACTCTAAAGGAGCTGTACTTTGAGCAGTCCAAGAAAATTATATGGATATTTTCTGTAGTGTGTTCCAAAAAAGGTGTTTTTTCCTTCAATTCAGGTAATGGGGTTTGCACCTACTCAGGAATAAAAATTTAAAAAAGAGAAAAATAGACTAAAGATCTATTTGAATGAAATGACAAATTATTCAGTGAAAAGAGAGATGGTGGAAATCAGTTGTAGAACTTTGTTCTTTACCATTTCTTGAGCCACTTAGTTCTTCACCAAGGCCACCTTGTCTAGTGGAAGGTGTCCCAGCCCATGGCAGGGGAGTTGGAACTAGACAATCTTTAAGGTCCTTTCCAACACAAATAATTCTATGATTCTATGATTCACCACTCAAGTCAAGTCAAGTTTCTAACTTTTCTCCAAGACTATATAATTTTGAGATCATTTAAGTCCTTGGTTATTTCTCCATTTCCAAGTGACATTATTAACAGGTAAGACTTTTGTCACTCGACCTATACAAAAATAACAATTCATGCTGTTTTCATTTCTGAGTTAGTATGGGAATTCTCCCAAACGACATTTACGGGTTGCAGATAATAAGAACTTCATTCTGTTGCTCTACAGAGATAATTTTCCATCAGCCATGTCCCTTAAGTGTAATGCCACATGTTGACTTTTGTCCAAGAAGTCTTATTAGACTGGATACTAGATTGCTGAAGAAACTGTCTCTCTTGAGAATTTAAGGATGTATCGAGAATGCTGGTACTAAAATACAGCTATCCAAAAGCATAAGGCTTGAACAACACAGTAAGGATGAAGAAGTAGTGAGAGACTATGGAGATGGTGGAGGCTCTCGAGTTTCAAATTCTTTTAGGAAAGGCTAGGGATGTAGAAAACTGTTTCGTATATTGAAAAATTATTTCATCCACATCATAAACCCTTAGGAAGGATTCATTTTTAAATCATTGCCTTAGTAAACAAACTTTTGAAGCAGGATTTTTTTTTTTTTGAGACAGTAATAACTGCCATATCCTCACACAAGAAACCAAATGTGCTTATCACAGAATCCCCAATGTTTTGTTGGTAGAGAGCAACTGTTCCTTTTCTTGGTTTCAGTTCCATCTTCAGGCATTTTCCCACGTTCGGTCTTCATTTTCCTAAGTGAGGTTGTTGACCACTGATTATCGAGGTCCTAATAACTGTGTAGAAAACCAGGCCAGGTGAATATTTAGTTCGTGTGTCTTTGGATGTGGAAATACTCTTGTCTATATATGCATCTGGTGCAAAAGACTAGTGATTACATTTTAATGCACATTCTTATGAATGTCTGGTGATAGATCATTATTAACTGACGTGAGCCCCATCTTTCTAAAAAATGGGTGAATTGTTTTTTATCTTTGACAGTTAACAAATTATCGAACCATTTTGTCTCTCCTCCTGATATAACTTCAGTTCTGGCTGGAACATTGTCTCAAATATTACTACATTTGCAACAGTACTGCTTTCAAAAGCTTAACTACCCTGCTTCCAAACAGTATGAAATATTAACCATGATGGTTTGGAAGAGTGCCAGTTGCTAAGATAAAGTGAGAAAAAATGAGAAGCTGCAACCAGGAATGACCTTCTATTGATACACAGTTTTTTTTTTTTCTTTTTTTTTTTTTTTTTTTTTTAACCAGACTTACAATTCTGACTTTGAAAATCTAAAAAAAAAACCCCTATTCCTATCATGTCCTTCATATCTATTTTTCCTGCCAGTGACAACCTCAATTGGCAAGCTCCTCAGGTAATGCTCTTCCCAAGTGTCCATGAATGTAGGTGGGTCTTAGCACATAATTAAATAAATAAGCTCAAGTCAGGGAGAAAAAAGCCTTTTTGATGAGTGGTCTTCATAGATGCCTTCTGGTATCCATTTCCTGTCAATTAATATTTTTTTTTGCTAGTATTTAATCTCATGGGAATATTGTCTAAAAACTTTTCAGAATTTCCTAGTACATAAAGACAATAGTTGACTCACACCTCTAGTTTTGTCTATTAATAAAGCTTCAAATTTCTGCTGAAGTCATGAGTCATTTTAAAAATTCATCAATGCAACAGCACAGCACAGTCACAGACCTAGCAAGTGTCATACAGGTTTCCTGGCACTCAGTTATTTGCTTGCCTTCGTCTGGTAAAATATTTCTCATATATTTGACAGGGAAAGGGCTTTATCATGTATCTTTTAAATTAGGAGCCAAGGGATGTGGGGTTCTAGTCTTACCCTCCATTGCTTGTTTCTCCTGATAACTTGTGAGCAGTTCACAGATCCTCTTTGGTGATCGACAGAATAGTGAAATTGTGTTGTGCCCTGTTGAGCGGGGCTGTGAGCAAAACTCTACTGATATCTGAGTGCTGGCTCTCCAACTAGCAAAGCCAAGTCGGTATACTTAGCAGTCCTGGCTGTAACCAGCTCTTTTTGCTACTAGAATAGGTGCCAGAATCTGGACACCAAGCATTTTCCAACTTCACAAATAGCTCTGCATTCCTCCAGCAGAATTAACTGCGTGCTACTTTCTGGGGGGCAGCATATCAATCACCAGCCTCTTTCAGCCCAGTTGCCTCCATTCTTTTCTGAATAGGTTAGGTTCAAATTTAAGTGACTATGCAAGAAGGAAGATGAAAAAAAAAAACTTAAAAAAAAAATCCCATGCTAGTACATCATACCATTTCTCTGCACACTTGGGAGGAACCCAAATCTGCTGAACTGGACCTCAGTGTAGGACTGATGTCTTAGTTGATTAGCACCAAAAGGAAAGGCACATGATATGAGCAAGAAATACCAAGGAGTTTAAAAAATGGTATGTCTTGAAGCAGAAAATACCTCTGTCACGTGAGTGTTCGTGGACAACTGTGTCTCATGGTTTGGCGATTGCTGCTGTGGATTGCCAACCTTTAGCATCTCTGTCTGATAACACACATCTATTGATTCGCTGCTCTTCACTGAATGCCCTTTAGTTTGGCGATATCTTTTTGGTAAGATGATGCCAGTACCTGAAGATAACACCTCTGGCAGATTTGTACTGCTAACTCCCCATTCCTTTTTGGTACTCAGAACAGAGTCACTGTCATTTCCGGGGACCATCTTGCTTCTGTGGCACGTTACAGCCCACTGGCAAGAGCAGATAATAGTATTGGACTTTGGAAGCTGAGAATTCATTTCTGGTCTCTGAAACAGCACGAGTTTTTGCAGGTTATGAAACAGTGAATTGTAGACATTCTTTCCTGTGACAATTCCTGAAGAACTGCACCTAAAAGCTAGGGCTTATCAAATCTATAAACTTATTTTTATACTTTTGATAGTGAACGTTAACTGCCATTAAACTATGTGGAGACCACCACAAGCCACAAAACAGGAAATGCAGGAGGAAGTTGACACTAAGTAGTAAATACTTCTGTTAAAGCCTGAGAGGATGTTTACATTTCTTGCCACTGCCATCATCAGAAGTATTTTCTATTCCCAAAATCAACAGGGGTGAGTCAAGAGTGAAATTAGAGAGATACTGTCCAGTCAGACTTGACCTCTGTCTTGCATCTGGTTAAATCAAGGTTCTAGATAACCTACATATCCCAGAACTTCTGCAACAGTAGTGCCAAAAATGCTTTCATCACACCTGCCCAACCCAATCACCTATTGTCAGTGGTGTTTCAAGGTGACCATTGCAAAAAAATCAGAAGAAATGCGTCACTTCTTAACTTAAAGACAGAATAAAATTAAGGAAAAAATAAGCATTTGAAATGAATGCCAGGAAAATGTCCATCATGCCACTGGATTATTCTGCCAACAAAATATTGGAAGTGATGGTAGTAAGAATATATATATTTGATGTAATGAAGAGCAGAAGATGGCAAAGGAAAAACCTTCACTGGCAAGGAGGTCTTTTCAGTTTAACTAACTAGTCATGGGATTAATTTTGTCAAAGTTAATGAAGGTATTACAGGACAGAAAAGGAACAGCTCAATAAATGTTCAATATTTACTAGGGCAAAATATTAGAGTATCTCTGAGTATCATTCTGTCATGATTTGGTTTTACAGAGAAGGTTATTTCTTCTGTAGCTATAGTTGAAGTCATTAGAAGTCCAGTCTATCCTGCTCTTGGTTTTCAGAAAAACAGATTTTCCTGAGAAACTGAATGCTTTATCTTTTTCCAGGATACAGTTTTTCTTACAGCCTCGCTAAAGGTCAAAGAACTGCATAAGTATTACATTTTGAAGACTGTGGATTTTTTAAAAAAATACAGTTTTAGTTTCTAATTGAATCAACTCTGACAAATGGATTGGCCTAACCAGAATTAGTTTGTTCTGTTAGCCTGGCTGAGAAGAAATGCTTCTTAGCATTTGTAGGATTATCCTGGATGTGAGATAAAAGGAGTTATGTTTAGGTGCACAAAAAAAGTAATAAATTATACATACACAAAAAACCTACAAAAAAATGCAATGATCAACCATGCCCTGTTTCCACTTGGATTTACACCTTTTAATATGTTTTTAAATTTTGTGATCATATTTACAGTATCCCTGCCTTATTCAGTGCACAAAATGAGCAGAGCCACTTAGCGATCAGCTCTTCAAAAATTTATTTCATTCTCAGAGCCCAGTAGCTGTCCTGTGCATTACAGTGCAGCACCTCAACAACGTAAGCAAGCATTGCTGTTCTTTGCACCTGTGGCTATGTGATTCTGCCCTCCCTTCTGCGGACACTTGCCCATATCTTATCCCACAGGAGCCAAATCAAAGAGTTAAATCAGCAAGGAACAAGTATATTCTGCTTCGGAAGAGTTGTTTTTGATCTGTTGTGCTTTGGGTGGGGCTTCACGATAAAGAGGGTGGGCACAAGGGAGAATGTGGGATGTGGAGCACAAAGGTGTTTATATCCGTGTTTAACTCTCATGGCATTGCATGTTGATCTACTCCACACTATTTGTAACCTACTCTAAAATGGATCAATTTCTATGGAGCTTTTCTTCCAGTAGTGAACTGAGGACAGAATCCAGCTCCTTAGGGCACTGTTCTGTTGCCATAACCGTGAGATCATTCTTTCTCTTTGGCCACACCGTGCTTTAGTCATCGCAGCGTTTGTAACGTATGAAGCTGGGGTTTTCCAGACAGCCTTGCCCTTGATGAACAGTCCTAGTTTGTTCTCTGGACATTCCTTTCCTGTGAGTAAAATGAGGAAGCAGTGTTGGAAAGAAAGGAAGGAGGAAGAAAAGGAAACCACCATACACCACTCCAGCCTGAAAAACCTGTAAAGGCATAACTGGGTCTCCGTAGATTCCTGTCCTGTTCTGTGCTGTTCTAGCTGTCCCGCGCTTACTTCTCTGCTTCTGAGTTGGCTTGGATGGGAGAGTCACAGCTGTAACTGGGTGCTAGTGATAATAATGAAAGACACTGGCTAGTTTTCCCAGAATTAGTGGAATGGGTGGCTTGTTACCACATTCATCCTCTGTATTTTACTTGGGGCTAAAACAAGTTCAGGCTTCTCTTGCCTGTGAACTAGGACTAACTTTCCAGCAGGCTGTGATTTTGGATGGCAAAAAGTTGCTGCTCTGCTTCTTATCTTGACCTGACCTTGATTAAAATAGGTTTCAGCAGTTTAGAAGTAGCTTCTTATTTTAGATTGAGGCAGCTCAATGTCTTATCACTGTAGTTTTTTACTGTTGGGTGCTTAATCTCTCTGCACAATGCAGAGAGATACTCACTTAAAAATTAACAGAAAGTCTTGTGAGCAGGGCACTAGGGGCTGCCTAAACTTCTTCACTCTCTCCCCATAGTTTCTATGTAGAATCAGAGCTTTTCTGCAAAAGTATGCCTGGGAGCTGTTACCTTTTAACCCCTTATCCTGGTGGGAAATACAGGTTTAATGCCCAAGGGATTTGTGCTCACAGACCTTACTTGCAAGACTAAGGATATTTGGAGCCTATTGAGTACTTCCTATTGCAGCTATTTTAATGTTTAGGGATTCTTATCCATGGGCTACAGAAAGAGATTTTTGCTCTTTGATTGCCCGAAGTGTCAAGGAAAGCATAGTTGCCTATGGGTATTTACCGGTGGCTGAGGGGAAGTCAGAGGACTGTGAATTTTGGACATGGATACATAAATCCTTTTTGTCACTGTTTGACATCTGTTAGATTTAACTAGGCTGTTCTTCACAAACATCTCCTCTGAGTTCACTGTCCTTTTTGTAGCTCCAACCTGTAGACTAGCCTGTTTACTACCTTCAGAGTAGCTTTTATAGAACAACTACACAGAGCTGATAATTTGCTGTTTTCTTCTAACTTCTCATTCACAGAATTCACCACAACCTCAGTGCTTTATTATTCCTCCTCCCCAATCCTTTTGACTCATCCTACCCTTCTCCCTTCTCACCTTATGCCCTACTGAGTATACCAGTAAAAGAGGATACAGCTGTGACAATTTTGATCCCTCCTCTAGGCTATTTGTTAGTATTCCTGACCTTTTCTCCTGGTGAGGAGCAATTGGGTTTTTGTAAGACAGATACTGTGATTCAGTGACTTTCACAGAATGAGTGGCTCATTGTCTGTCATTGTGTGGCACTTGATTGAGAACAAGACTGTGCTAGTGTGCGCCTAAGGCTTGCAGTGGACTCTGATATATCATCAATAGCTAGCTTGGGAGGGTTGATTCTACTTATTTCCAGGAAAAAAATGTGGACATTAGGAGGTGACCGAGTTAGAAGCAACTAACTTATCTTGCTTCTCTCCCCCAACCTTTGTTAAAACAGAGAGCTTTCTTCAGGAGATATATTTTGAGAAGCCCAGACCACAAATCTATTCTGACTTTGGTGACCATTACCTTTGACCATCAAATAGATACTTTCCTGCCCTAACAGAAAAGTATCATGGCACATGCACAGAAACCAGCTTCTTGCCCTCTTAAAATGGAGGCACGGACATCTGAGCACACTGCTGCACCTTCAGTTCTTCCGCCTGCAATTTGAGATCTGACTGTGAAGTTAGCTTAGCTGTGCTTCCAGCAGGGAGTTGGATTAGATGACCTTCTGAGATCACTTCCAATCTAAATTATTATACCGTTCCAAAACATATCAAACTACAGGAAAGCGGGGAAAGAGATAGTGAATACACATTCAGTCTATGAATCTCAATGAACTCTGGCTATTAATAAGTATTTTTTTTACTTTTGAGTAACAACCTGTATGTCCATTTCTAATTCATGTGGATTAATGCATGGCATCGGCTTTGGCTGGATCTGAACCCTTTGCACAAACAGCAGTCTTATGTCTGCTCTTTTAAATTTCTGTAAGCTTTAGTTGGATGAAAATGGGAGTCAAGATGGGCATTGTGCAGCCTCAAGGATGAAAACACTTGTAAATAAGCCCCACAGTGCTCACGCTTTGTCAGTGGTGTAGATTTTAATTACTCAAACCAGCTCTGCCGTAGCAAATTTCAGTGTAATCTTACAACCTGCTGGCCAATTAGCTTTTGTACAGTGGTTTTGGCTTTGGATATCCCAACAATAGAGGCAAACAGTCTCAGGATGTGTTTGAAAGTTCTTGACTTGTGAGTGTATGATGTCAAGACTGCCATGTCTTCCTGATATGGGCTACTTCTAAATCCTGGATGGTTGAGATAAAGAACAAAAAAAAAAAAAGAGAAAAATGAAAAATGTCTGAGTTAAGTTTGTGATTTGAGAATGGCTTTGCTATAGTGGTAGAAAAACCTTGCAAAGTAGTGGTGTGGGAAAAAGCTGCTGGGAGTAAGCCCGGTTTTTACTCTGTAGGCAGAACTAATGGCAATGAAAGACACATGAATGAAAATGTGTTGCAGGGAATGCTTCTGAAGCAACCTGGTCACAGATATACCCTAGGGACTGCCCAAGCCCTAGGGACTTGTGAAGGTTCAGAGCCCGCTGCGGTACACCTTCTCAGAAGGAAACATGGACTTGAAAACAATGGGATCAACAAGTTGGAAACTGCTGCTGAGTTTTGATTGAGCTGATGAACAGTTCCCAAGTCAGCTGAAAAAAGGAAATCTAATATGACTTTTGGGCTTGGTTTTGGTCAACATCACAATGAGAATTTAGTGAACTCACAACTTCAAACACACCACTCATCCTACCCTAACATGGTGGAGGATTAAAGGATGCAGTCTCACATTTCAAGGTCTCAGGAAGGCTTCTGACAGGCTGTCTGAAAGGGTGGTGCAATGATTCTGGGAACTCAATTTTGGTGTCTCAGGCAAATCTCAGCACATCTCTGGACTCTGAAAAGAGTCATTGAGAAGATGCTGCTGACTCTAGAATTGGAAGCTGTTCGGTACTCCTAACGGGTAGACTGTACACACATGAACACGATGCTTGATCCACCAGGCGCTGGAGTAAAGGACATGGGCAATTGCCTTGTGGTGCCCTGTTTGTAAGACATCATTGTGCTAATTATCAGTGGTACAGGATGACCGTACCAGGGCCCTTTATTTCTCACAGATTTGAAACTTCCCAGCTGTGTGAACAGCCACTCCATGCCCCAGCCAAGGTCCTCATCACCGTTAAATGAGGTGAGGATAATGGGATGGCACAATACATCTATATACAGCGTGAGAGCATTTGTGTAGGGCAATGATGACTTTAGCAGGGTTAAATGAGTGAATACGGTTTGGACATGTGGATTATATGAATGGATGTTTGCAGGAGGGTTGTATATGAAGCTTGGCAGAAAGCCATAAAGATGTATTGGTGTGTGTTCTGTGAGTACCAGACATGGATGTCCTGCAGTCCCTTTACAGGCTTTCCGTTGGGTGAGGACTCCAGTTAGCCCTGAAACCAGTCACAATGGTTAAGCACCTGTCAGTACAATTAAACCTTTCTGTTCCAAAATGGGGTGGCTCCTTCAAACTATCCACAGCAGTAATTGCTGGCATATGCTGTCCCCTCCAAAACACACCCCAAAGCAGTGGCTGGCAGGGTTACAGGTGGCTCTGACCAGAACTGCGCTAGGGAATAGTTCAGCAATCAAAGAGCCATGCTGTTTGTGCCAACACCTGCACCCTGACCCTGATAATTTTTAGCCTCAGAGATGTAACTGGCCTCAGTTGAGACCTTGGAGCCCGCCAAGTTAAAATACATAACTCTACGGCAAAGCTAAACACCAATGAACCCTTTTTTAAGAAGTTAACAGCAACCCGTCCTCTAACTCAGCGGGGAGATAATGTTTCCAGTAGCAAGCCATTACTGTGGCTAAGATCTTGGTGAGTATGTCTGGAACCTAAGAAGGTCAAACAAAAGGACTGTGAGGTGGTATGGGTACTGGCCAGTGGAGAAACACAGCTATTAGGCAGCCCCCTGCTGCTGTTCATCTGAACGTACTTGGAGTGCAGCATACAAAACATACCTTTCCTGCAGAGGCATTGTCATCCTGGCATGAATTTGAATTTGCAGATGATCTTAGGTCCTTCTTATAAGGTCAGACAGGGCTGTTACCCCCTTTTCTGCTGAAGCATCACTAGTAACCCTGAGACCAGCTGAGGAAAGCAGGTTACGTTACGCCGATCAACACCAGGGTATGATGCTGAATGAACTTCACACATAGAAGTTCCTACAAGCTTGTTCCGTCTGTGGTTCTGTGCACTGAGCTTCAAAGAGCTACAGTATAGTGCTTTGCAGGAGCATGCGGGGAGGTTAGCTGCTTTGTACGGGAAGGAGGAGTTGTGGTTTTTTGTTGGTTCTAAAGGGACCTCTCTGGACTCCCTACCATCCTACCGCCATATCCAGTGCTCCCAGTAAAGCACACACAAGTGGAAGCTGGCTTTCAGTGCTTACCTGTGTGCCGTGGAAAAGAGAGTACAGAAGATCCATGTGAAATGTGGAACTTTATGTGCAGCATGCTACAGTGTCCAGTTTTTCTGCGGAGGAGCAACACAAACTTTAAAGAAAAGACAAATGGTTGGGGAAGGACAAGCAAAGGAGGAGGTCAATCACCAGGTAGTAGAATGGACAAATGAAAAAAGCCCCGTTCCATTTCTCTCTCCTGCTCATACAGGGTGACAATGTGTTCTGACTTCTCATTCTCTTTCCCCCCACGCAAAGCCTCATACTGCTAGAGCTTAGCCACCCACCCTGCGTGCACCTCCAGATTAGGTTGTATGTACACAGCCATTACTTGGGAGTAGAACAAGGCTTTTTGGATTATGGATGCAGTGGAGGAGAATTTGGTAAGTAAAAAGTTTAGATCAATTGGTAACAGTGGAAATTGCACCAAGGTGCAGTATAGGCCTTTAAAGACACAACATGTGGCAGCCCTCTGATTTAAATCGGTTAAAATAGGAAGGCTAGATTCAGGTTAAAGTAGCAAAGTACTTTAGTATTTGCTTAAGTAGATGCTCATCTAGAAATATTTCTATTTCTGGCCAGTTATTGTTGAAGCACTAAGGAGAGACAGCAGGGAAGAACCGTTTGAGCATAGGCTCTAACTACATACCAGACCAGCAAACAACAGACAAACTCCCACCAGACGTTTTTTAAGATGCATGCATACCATTAACTCCAATACTTGAACACCAAAGTGGAATTACAATTCTAGCATCTAATTCCTTTAAAATCTAGAAGACAGGTTCTCTTCTGCAGGCAGAGGACTGGAGTGAAAATGAGAATTGCAAGTTTTACTCCAGAAGGAACATCTGAACCTCAATGGGAAAGAAGAGGAACTGTGGAGTCCTCAAAGCAGGACATCCTGCAAGTCGTTCTTTCTTCTTTCACCTGAATGCACAGCTCAGAAGCAAGGCTGGACTTTCTTTGACTGCACCAAGCCTACTTTTGTTAATTGTCAGGCCTTTGAGGTGTCTATGTTGCACTAAAGAAACTCACAGGTTTGGCTTGCTTATAATAGCAATGAGAGGAGAAATTGCTCATTCGCCGCAGCTCATCGAGGCAGAGCAGCACGCTGCTGATCAATGATAGCACCTTACGTTTTGCGACTGCCCAGAGGAAAGATCCCTGAACTGAAAAGGGCAAAAGACCTGCTGATTATCTACCACTAACAAAATCAATGGGCCAGAACAGCCTTGTGAGTAGATTGTGTGATCCACTGCTTGTCTTCACAACGGAGTACAAGTATGACCCTGTGGGGGGAATATTTGCCATCAGGAAAAATAGAACTGTACAAAAGTCAGTTGAGGGGAAGCCACATTTTTGTTGGGGTCAGATTTGTAAACTGATTGTCAGAAATTCCTCCATCCTAATATAACATTTACCTGCATGAAGGAGGTCAAAGAAGCTCATGAGGCAGTTAAAGACTAACTCAGCCATGGGGGTATGAAGTGGCAAGGATGAAAAAAATTATTTGGCAATGAGTGTGCCTGCATTTGTATGTGCATGCATGCACACTCCTGCCCCAATACGGCTTCCTCCATTTTCCTAATCAGATTAAAAATTGTATTCTCCCACACCAACTTTTAAGCAATTTCGAAGGACATGCTACAAATTCAGAAGAAAACAATTCCAACCCTTGCTATTTCAAGTCAAAAGATTATTTTAAAAAATCATAGCATGATACCACAAGGTACTTTGGATATGGTCAGTTCAGACAGTAATACAATATTGATTGTGTTGAACTGCTTTCAAAATACTAAAGAGTTAACAATTTGTATGTACACATTTTCCCTGCTGGCAGGAAAATTCTGGCTGCATAAAGTGGTGATGATAACAGGTGGGGTTTTTTTTGTTGTTGTTTTGGGGGGTGATCTGCTGCAGTAGTAATGCTTTTTAAAAAGAATGGTCCTTGAGACTACAATGAAAAAATATTTGTTACTGAGGAGTCTTAATTCCTTTTGAATATTAAAGAGCAAGTAAATTAGAACAAAAAAGTCTTGATTTAAAGCATGTCTTTTGAAAATGACACAGTTAATGTCTCCTGTTGCTTTCTTTGAACTGAAGATAGCTGTCAAATTTGATACAAACCAGTAAAACTTGCAGTAAAAAGTGATGTTTCTGCTGAAAAGTGTTGTCCGATTCTAACAAAAGTCCAATCTGGGGTGGTATATTAAAAATCAGTTTTTAATTCATGTGCTAATTTATGTTCATAACAAAAAATTCTTTTCACTTCAAAAGAATCCGTAGTGAGCATTCAACTATATATCCCTGCATTTTGCACCATCACCAGTGTATTCATGATAAATAAATTCATCTGTCCAGTAACAATTCAATATTCCTTTTTCAAATAGTTATTAGCTTTTCCTAGACCTTTCTTTTTTTAACCCCCCCCCCCCTTTTTTTTCCTTTCAGGTTAAGCACCAGCTTAATTAAAATTAAGTTGTAATTATTTCTAATGGAAAACTTTTTCTTTTGCAGATTCTGAAGAACTGATTCTCTTGCAGAAGCAGAAACCTCACTGTGGATTCTTCTTGATTTAAAGGAAGCCGCTGTTGTTATAGCTTTCACCTACAATTCATATAGACAAATCTGTCAGCTTGGTTTCTAGAAATACTCGTGCCAATACCTGAAATGGGTCTGCTATATTTTATTCATGATGTTTTCTAAGATTGTCATCTCCTCCGTATTTACAGTGTATTAACTTCTTCCTTTTAAAGCGCCTCAAAGCTTCAAAGTAAATGGATGTTTTCGACCAAAGCCTTTCTCTTAAAGATGGAAGAATCTCATTTGACTGATACTCTGACGTCATTCATTTAGACTGCTGTGTTGGTTTCTAGCACAGTTACTCTTTTCAGCCTTGCTCTGGTGCTCCTTCTGGTGATTCATTTGATTTATACACAGTTCCTTACCTGAATTGGCAAATGTTCTTCCTCAAGTACACCTGACTTTTGTGTTGGAATCATGCTGAAAAAAGTATTCTGCTTTGACAGGGAAAGCTAAGTACTGGGCTAATTTTTTCTCTGTTGTATCCTTGATGAATATTACTGTTTCTCTTTAGTTATACAAGGGAGTATAACTGCACTGCTGGGGGAAGGAGGCAGAGAAATGAGAAGCAAAGCTTTTGAGCCCAGGAAGAAGGGAGGGGTGGGGGAAAGGTGTCTTCTTAGGTTGTGGTTCTATTTCTCATTATCCTACTCTGGTTTTAGTTGTTAACAAATTAAATTAATTTTGTTTCCCCAAGTTGAGCCTGTTTTGCCTGTGACTGTAAGTGGTGAGTGAGGCTTCCCTGTCCTTGCCTAAATCCACAAGTTTTTGCCTTTTGTTCTTCTGATTCTCATCCCCCCCATGCTGGGAGGGGGAGGAGTGAGCGAGTGGCTGCATGGTGCTTGTTATCACCTGGGCTTAAACCACAACAGTTAAGTTGAAGGGTGTGCAATACATTCCTGCAGGCTGCAGATCAATGTTAGAGGTGCAAAGCAGCCACTGAGAATTCTTTAACATCTCATTGATGGTTTTTAACCGTTTCAGTTCCCTGCTAAGCTCTAGCACCTATTCAGGTTACAGAGATGGGTTAGCCCTGTGAAAGGGTCGGGACAAACAGAACTCTGGATGCATTTTTGCTGAGCCTGACTTAAATGCTAACTCAGTATCTCCTAAAAACTGCATATTTTTTTAGTCTTCTCCCCTCTCCCTTCACACAGCCCCGCCCCCCTCTTGTCGCTGCAATTCTAGGCAAAAAAAATAGCCACCTCACCGACGGCTGGCTCCAGCTCAGCAGTGGGAGAGCGAGAACTCACGGCGATGACTGGCTGCAAGTGTAAACCCTGCTGGCCATGACTTGGCCGAGCTGAGGGTCTGCCAACAATTAAAGGATTAAAGATAGATGGTTTCTGCTGGAAGAACATGAAAGCACTTTATTTCCCCCCTTGAACCTTCCATGACTCAGAATGAAACCTGCCATACATATACAACTCTTACAACTGTGTGAACTGACAGAATTTGGCATTTCACAAGAGTGCTCAGCACTTTAGGGAAACAGACTATAAATGAGTGCAGTGAATTGTTATGCATACACTTTAAATGTAATATAAACTGCTTTTGCCTCTTTACTGTGTTGTAATAATGGAGTAATGAGTTTTCCAAGAAAAAAAGAAGATATGATTCATTTGACCCTGGGAAACAAGCTTTTACAGTAAATTGGAAAAGTAAAGCTGGATTTCACAATATTATATAATTATATCAGTTTGGTATAGCAAGTGTGACTTGCTTTTGTCTTTTGAAGGTAGCTATCTAGTAATTCTATATTTGTCAGCAAATGAACCTGTATTTCCAACACAGGCTCTGTAGATTAAATCTTAAAAAATGATGATGTGGAGTTTGACCTCCATAGTTACTGCCTGATAA
The DNA here is from genome assembly GCF_000699245.1 of Pterocles gutturalis. Lineage (NCBI taxonomy): Eukaryota > Metazoa > Chordata > Aves > Pterocliformes > Pteroclidae > Pterocles > Pterocles gutturalis. The sequence continues at coordinate 16,242 of NW_010130145.1, forward strand.
AATTAAATATGTTGTTTAAAGTATGCAGGAGACAAATATGTAGGCAAAAGACTTCAGATATCATGGTGATGACTGTTTACTGCTGTTATTTTACATTAACAATTCTTTAATTATGTGAATGCCAGAAGGGTAAATTCACAAAAGGGAAAATCACTTGACATATAACTTAGTGGGATAACAATGTCTAGAACCTCTTCTAAAGAAACCATGACAGACATCTTTCGTTCCGCAGTCTGCCACAACAGGAAATGACTTCCTCTAGTACGCAATGAAATAAATAAATAAAGGTCAAATGGTTTGTTGGTCTGCATTTACTTTGCACATTTCTACCAGTAAAACAGGATGTTTTCTATTAACATTGCAGTAGGTTTCCTGATAACAATACCACCAAAAAAAGGAGCAGATTTTGTCCGGGTGAAATTCACTCCTCCTGCATAAAGCCCTATGCCTAGAATCTGCAAAGAAAGAAGCTGAAGTAAGATGTGGAAGCTGCTAAGTTTATGTGTAAGCACCAGGCTGTGATCCACACAAGCGTACAGGAGTTAAGGCACTCGGCTTCCACTGAAACTCAAAGGAGGTGAGTACCTTTGTTCTTAAAGCTTTTTTTGAAAATTCCAGCCCTGTAAGATGTAACAGCGTGCCCTTATTTGCCCAGGGACAGTACGTGTACATACATATATATGAATATTTGAGTATTCAAATTCTGTGCAAGTGAAAAGAAGAACATGGAACATGCGGTTTCTCAGCTGTGAAGAAACAGCAGCCTTGCTGAGACAGGCTGCTGCACCTTCCTCATAGACCACACTTGACTCGTGCCCTCAAGTGATCTTCATCTCAGCCAGAAAGACTACGGGCTGTGGGTTAATTTTTGGCAAACTTTGAACCGTGTGGGGTTCAAGTGGAAGGAAGGGCTTTAAGTCAGCTGCACGTGCACGGGATGTTCCACCTAACTGGAATGTGGTTTGTGTTGAGGTATGTTTTCTTTGCCTATTTTTTCCTGAAATGTGCAATTACAAAAAATAAAATATTTACATCACTACAAATGACATTTCAGTGTCAGCTTTTTCTCTCATAAAATGGAACATTCCTATGTGCAACAGGTTAGTTATTCTCCTTGGGGATCAGATACAAAACTGTTTTCAATACAGAGAACAATAAACTGATTGCTACAGCTATATGCTTTCTGATCGAGAAGCTTCCCTGTCTTCAGCGGTGATGCTTGTCCCATAGCTCCCATGCCAGCTGTGTGCCAGGCTTCACAGTAGTTGCTCACCAGTCGGATCCCATTTGCGGTTGAACCATGCCATATTACTTTCTGAGGCCTGAAAGGAAATGTTAAGAAGTTATTTCCTGAAAAAGTGTATTTTTTGCTTTATTCAACTGCACACCTTTATTGTGTGGTCACCTGTGTTTCTGCTTTGCTTCTGTTTGAGGCAAACAGTGAGCAGGGAGAGGTGCAGATAGAAAGGAGAGGAAGAAACAGAGAACACAACCCAATAACCCATTCATAGACTGTCAGAAATGGAAAGATGGCATAAGGAAAGGGAGAATTTTTTAATCACATTTCTAGTAGCCCAAGATATTGCTACTTGTACTATCTCGCAAAAATAGATGTCATGTAAAACTTCTAAATGGTAAACTCACCAGGATGGATCAGTCATGACGTTCCTCCCATCAAAGGAGTATATCGGAACATGAATGTTGAATTGTCCACCGTTTCCGTTAAATATCGATTCCCAGTTATTGAAAAGCGTTTCTCCCTATTAAAATTTCAAAGCCACTTTTACAAACAAAACCAATCCCAAATCCATGTCATACCTGACTTTTTTATAGACTTCTCTATACACCTAAAATCTTATCTGCATTTGAGAACACTTGGGATTCCAGCTTTCACATCTGTTTCTGTGTGATGCTCTTGAACAAACTTGTCTCATCTATCATCTCTATGCTAAGAGCTCTCTGATCCACACCCTTGCCTCACAGTTGCCTCTGTGTTCTATTGTCACTCCAACAATTCAGCTTGATCATCTCCACTTCCACTGTCCTTTTGGTCCTAACTATCTGAAAATTTGCTTACTGTAGCTAGAGAGAAAATAGAGGGTTAATCTGTATTGGAACTTCTGTGGAGGTCACAGGTTTGTGAAAAGTGTTGCAAACATTTAAGGCAAAAGCTTTGTATCAAGCTACCTCTTAAACTGCTTTTGAGTTTTTCCAGTCAAAGTTGAAACAAGATTGTCTTTACAGATTTGTCTCCAAGGCTCTGTATTTGCACGCGCTTCAGAACAGCATCCGTTCAGCATGTTCCAAGCAGCGCGTTAGTCCTGGAGGTTTCTTTGGCCGTTTGTTCTGGGAGCCAGCCAATGCTACAGAGACATGGTTTGTTTTCCCTCGGTTTCAGAGTGTGTCTGTTTATGTGAGACCACAAGATGACTCATCCTCTAGACTCTCCTCTCACTTGCATTGGGGTAAATCCAGCCTCACTTCTAAGCGCAGAATTTGCCTTTATCTTTAGAAATGAGAAAAATAGGCATTCTAACCTACTGCGCTCTGTGATCATACTAGAAGGCAGACCATAATAGATCTTTGAGAAATGAGGCTGCGCCTTCCCTGCTGACATAAAAAATATCCAGAAAGCTGAACATCACCCTGTTGCTTTGTCAGCAGTCTGCTCCAAGTGGGCTATTCGCGCAGCTTTATTTTTACCATTAACCTTAGGATACTGAAGAAAGCAGCACTTGAAAATGCAAAGCGAATGTGAGACAGCCTGTAGCTTTCTACTTTATGACTGCTTTTTTCTTTGTTGAACCTGACTCTGAAATACGGAGCAAAGCTACTTCTTTATAAAACGCAGTATGGGTCAAAACTTTTTTGCTTTTGCCATTTTCCTAGATTTGGGGGCACCTACAGCCTATCCTAATATATCAAGTACTAAGCACTTGTTTCTTTACCTTAAGATTGACTATTGGTAAATGGTATCGGTCTGTTTTTCTGACAACTGTGGCCAGATCTTGCAAATGTGATGAGAGGAAGGCTCTATAGGTAGACGTCAAACCTGCTAGTTGGGCTTGTTGAAAACACTGAAAATCTGCTCGCATGTCACCAGAAAATGGCAAGTTTAAAGCCACCAGGTGCAGCTGGAGAAAAAAAGAAGAAAAGCCTGTTGGTTTTTTTTTTTTTTAAGATTATATACTACTAAAAATTTGAATTCTTTTAAAAGCAGCTATTATTTTAAAGCAGAAGTCTTGGAGTTATCACACAAACAAAATCCCAAATCCCACAAGCCTAAAAAAATAAGTGACCATATACCATTAAAAAAATCACTGTTAGCAAATGCAAGAAGTAATGTGCTTAAGTCAAAGAGCACAGATGCAAGGAGTAATCAACATTTTTGGGTGTGTTTTGTTTTGGTTTTGGGTTTTGGTTTTTTTTAGATATAGCTCACTTTCCTTTCTTTGTCTAAATATTTTGAAGTCTTTTAAATGAAGGCTTAGATTCGAAAGCATCTATTTAAAACAAGCAGTACCATGAAGGTGGAAAATACTCTAATGAATATTTTAATGATTTAATTGTAACACTACTGTTAACTTAAAATTGCTGTGTGTTGTAGGTGCAATCACTAAGTGAAGAGATATTCCAAACTCAGAATCAGGAATTTTTTAATTATTTTTTTTTTCCCTTGAGATGGGAAAGGGGCTAGCATGATGAGATCTAGAGGAAACAATTTAAAATTGTCTCTGAGATGTCTAAACCAGCTAACGAAGTGTATTTGTAAACATCAAAAGTAATATATGTGAATTTGAAGAGGAAATAGCACAAATCTCCCTCAAGATGCAAACTGTCATGTTTCAAACCACAGGTATGCAGTTGCACTGCAGATCTCATACTTACTGCTGGTTTTCCATTGTTGATATTTGATACTGGATTCAGTGCTGGAAGAGACTGAAATCCCTGTTATTTTGACACATGCAGAAAGATATGTTAAACAAGTTACTGAGATCAGAATTGTAGACACTCAATAATTTTCTAAATAAAGCAAACATTGAACAGTGGAGAATCTGAAACTGTCCTGCCTCTGAAAAACAAACCCAGACTGTGTAGCCACAATACTTTATCTATATATCATCAATTCGGTGTGTCACATAAACACATGTTTGAAAGCTGTCCTGGGCAGAGCTGCTTTGCTAGACCCAAGTGTACCCATTTTCCAGGGATCTCAGCGCTGGATCCCACCTTCAGTCCTGCGTAGAAGCAGCCTGCTCATGGCAGGAGCAGGAGACCAGTTCAGGAAAATTAAAACTGAAAGGGTAAGGAGGATGTGGAAACAGAAAATGTAGTGGGTGGGAATATTTCTCAATTTCTTGGTAATTCTCTCTCCTAAGTAACTGGCACGTAGAGACCAAAGGCTGATGTTCTTCAGAGCTGTTTCAAGAACAGCAAAGTTTTCTTCTCCAGTTATAGCAAGTATGAGTAACAAGCCACCGACCGTACCAGTTGGGAAACTCGTGTAGTGCCAGCTGGAGGCTGCAGACAATTTCTAATAACATGAGGTCTAGACATTTCCCCAGAGTGCTTCTCTCTGACCTACTCTTAACATTTTTTTTTCTTTCTTTCTTTCTGGCCATTTCCTTCTCACTGCTCCTTCCTAGCACTCTCCTGCCCTTTCACTATCTCAGCAGTCAGATCAATTAACCTGTCATCAACAAGTCTGTTCTCTAGCGCCTTCGCCACTTCTGGGTTTTCATCCTCCTGTGATTTTTTTGGGACAGACAGCATGTTCACATGCAGGTTGGTACAACACTGGCAGAATGGGGCCCGGTACAAACTAAGAACTGAGGCTCTAGGATAGGCCCTCAGCACACTGTGGGATCAGCTGTATGCAGGTGATGGTGATGTACCCTCGATACAGGACTGTAATCTTTTAAAGAAAACCTGCTCTTCAGAAACAGTTTTTTGAGTTTCCTGGAAAGGCACCATGGCTTGATATGACCGACTTCAGTGTTACAAAACGGAATACTTTTTTTTTTAAAAAAAATTAATTTTTTTAGGCAGTCTGCTTTGTTCTGCTTTTTTTTTTTTAGATACTGCTTTGTCTCTGTAGTGGTTGGAGTCTCAGAAGCTAATGGAAACAGAGGACTGGCCAGTGCAAACCAATTTGCAAGCTTATGTAGTAGTAGGATGCTTATTTTGAACTGAGAAGTCTCAGTGGAAAACCCTGTTGTGCAGGGATCTGCCTGCAACTTCTGCCAAGTGTATCGCCTGCTCTTGCACGCTTAGACTCGGTTTTCTGCAGTCCCATATTTTGTACTTACATGGCTCGATATGGCCGGAGGAGGAAGGCTGTCAGCAGGGATAGGAATTAGCTCACCAAGCTGAAAGAACCCAAAAGGAAAAGCAAACAAAACCATATCACCAGGAGCTTCCAAACTAAAAAAAGAGTATTTCCACTGATACGTCTCCACTCATGTAAAAAACATCTGCAACAACTCCATTTTGAGTGAGGAAGGTGCAAAAGATTAGGACAACATGCAATAGTACCTGCAATTTTCTCCATCCATTTCGAACACGGATAAAAACCTCACTGGTTTCACTCAGGTAGATTAGCGTACCTTCTGCTACAAAATGAACTTTTTCCAACATGCCCTCAATGTTTTGGAATGTCATAACCTGTCAAGTAGGAAAATGAAACACGCTTCATCAGACACAGAAACATTTTGCATATTAAACTGTTAAATTGAAGTCTCATTTGAACACATAAATGTCAAGGCTTCTCCCCCAGGAAATGCTCATAAAGTCAGTTTTACGTCATTTCATACAACAAGCTTCAGTAACGTGAGTACCTTGCTACTTTGGCATACCAGCATCATCATTCTGTGGGTTGTAGTAGAACTACACCAATAGTTAATTTTGGACAAAGATCATTGCACCTCTACAGTTTAGTGTACTAGATCAAACTGGCAAAGTTCCAAGAAGAGATTTGATAAAGCTTATAAATATTGCTCATAATTCTAGACACATTTGCTTCTGCTGTATTTTTCTTAGTGTTGCTGTGATCTCTTTTCCTGAAGGATGTTTTCTTCCATCTCTTTATGTTTCCAGATGCCTCTAGTTTATACAGCAACACTTTTCAATTTCTCTTTTATAGATTGTCAGGAAGCTTAAAGTGATGTCTGTCAGATACGGACGTTGCGCCAATTACCTCTATCTGTCACCTGAAGATAAGAACACAGTCGTCTCTTAAGATGGGTTGCTTCTACAATGTGTTTGATAATTGCAGGTAGTGGAAAATCAGGGGCAAGTTTCTTGAGAGTGTAGTTTCTTGACACTTGAGTGTTATTTCTTTCTCATTTCTTCAGTGTCCCTACTATAGACTTGCATATTGTTTTTTAATGTTGATTTTGACCAAAGTGTGTTTGGATCTCCTAAGAGAGTAGCTCCCAACCTGTAACTACAGTCCTCTACCTTGAGGCAGCAGTCTTTGAACTTCTGTTTTTGCCCTGATCTGTAATAATTGTCAGGTCCTGAATTTCTGTGAGAAAAGGCAGGTAGTAGAGGTATGACACTATGATGGGAAGGTATCAAGAAACTTACGCTCAGATTCTTGTTAGTTCATTCGATATGATGTAGGTGATCTGAAAGTCTGCGTGTTTATTAGTGCCTTCTCAAATGACTGCACAAAATATCCAGTGAATTTGCTTTTCTATCATAACATGAGGATGTGGAAAAGGAAAAAATTGCAATAAGCCCCCTCTGCTAGACTGAATAATATTTTTTTCTTTTCAGAAACCACAAATATTTAATTTAACAAGACAGAAATTTTAGCTGCATGGATATCTGGGATACAATTCTGGTTTGGTCCATTGTCCTGGGTTAAGCTGAGACAGA
>NW_010130146.1:0-2784 GCF_000699245.1 Pterocles gutturalis
CCCCTCTAATTCTCTCCCCATCCCCAGGACAAGGAAGGGTGAACGAGCAGCTGCATGGTGTTTGGCCGATGGCTGGGTTCAAACTACAACATGGTCTGCTCTGGTTTTATGTAATAATAAAGTGGAACATACATGCCCAGAAGACCCCTTCTTTTTCCTCAGGAAAAGCCTAATGTTTCATACAGATTCAATGTATATATACACATAGATAGTGAGTAATATTAAACGCTTTACTTTTTTTTTTAAATATAGACTGAAAGGTTCATAAATGGACCCTAAAAGGACTATCCTGGCATGCAGTAAGTTACATTCTCGAAAAAAGTTTATCTCTGTATCTACTAAGCATTAATAAGATTTAAAAAATTATAGAGATCTCCTGGCAAGAACATTCTAAGCTATTCAGGATGTAATAAACAGCAATAAGCAGTTCTATAAATAGTGAAGTTTGCATATTGTTCCCGGAGACAGTTTTAATGGGAAGTCTGCTTCAAGCAAAGGCACTATGCACTCTATCTGCAACAAATTCTTTTGCTTCCTGCAAATGGTAGGTTGATTTAGAGGACACCTTGATAAGTACATGTGTGCCTCAGATCAAGAGTAAGAAATGGTATCAATCCCAGTGTTTGTAGGGATCATGGAATCATAGAATCATCAAGGTTGGAAAAAACCTCAAAGATCATCAGAAGTCCAACCATCAACCCACACCACCTAACTCACTAAACCATGTCCCTAAGCACCACATCTACACATTTCTTGAACACCTCCAGGGATGGTGACTCCACCACTTCCCTGGGCAGCCTGTTCCAATGCCTGATCACTCTTTCAGTGAAGACATTTTTTCTAATATCCAGCCTAAACCTCCCCTGGCACAACTTGAGGCCATTTCCTCTTGTCCTATCACTTGTTACTTTAGAGAAGAGGCCAGCACCCACCTCACTACACCCTCCTTTCAGGTAGTTGTAGAGAGTGATGAGGTCTCCTCTCAGCCTCCTCTTCTCCAGACTAAACAACCCCAGCTCCCTCAGCCGCTCCTCATAAGACCTGTGCTCCAAACCCTTCCCCAGCTTCATTGCCCTTCTCTGGACCTGCTCCAGCACCTCAATGTCCTTCTTTTGGTGAGGGGCCCAAAACTGAACACAGGATTCAAGGTGCAGCCTCACCAGTGCCGAGTACAGGGGCACAATCGCTTCCCTAGTCCTGCTGGTCACACTATTGCTGATGCAGGCCAGGATGCCATTGGCCTGATAAAGATGTTGAACGGGACAGGCCCCAAAACCGATCCCTGGGGAACACCACTGGTGACCGGCCACCACCTGGACTATGTAAGGATTTTATTTTTAATATGAAGTTTATTTCTGAACTAAGGGAAAAATCACTTATTAATTCTGACTTATGATATCCAAAAATAAATGCCTCTGCAGCAAGTCCATAGTGATCTCAGGACTATAAATTATCTTAATAAGTATTTCAAACTCAGCTGATGATGATGATTCTTTTTACCAGTGTGGTATAACCATAGTTTTCCAGTTATGACATCCTGAAGATTAAAACGTCTTCCCAGATGACTGTATACACTTACTACATGCAACTCACATAAAATCTACTACTTTAACTGAAGGAAGAGCAAGAGTTGAGATTCTGCTTTTAGAATAAGTAAAACTTGATTTATGAACTTCAGGAGAAAATTTAAGTTTAAGATCAAAAAGCAAAATATCTCAGACTCAAAGGTTAGCAATGAAAACTCTTTTAGATAATAGGTGAAAGAGATAAAAAGCTAACAATATAAATACATATTTATAGCTACAACTGCAAGATTTTGAGAACTCTTGAATTACACAATTAAAAACTGTTTGTCAGCATTGCCTCAGTGTGGTACACCTGCACAAATCACTGCTTCTCATGTGAATGGTAGTGTTGACTAGTCTACACCAAAGATAAATCAGAAAAATAACAGTTTATCACTTAGTAGCTCACTTAAGGAAAACAGCTCTGTGCTGAGAATAACAAAAGGACCAACATTCTTGTATGACTTGACATTATAAGAAGAAAAAGCTAAGACTGTGATAGCAAACTAATGCTCAAAATTAAGGACTCCAATACAAAACTCAAAGATATACATAGCTGAGCCATGTGTCATGCAATTACTTGATTTTTGGAAATAATCAAGTTGTAAGATGTCAGAAAAGCAACCTTAACACAGACACAGGAACTTGCCAGCTGGTCTAACTTTGTAAGAGCACAAATACTTTCAGTTCTCTCAACTTTTACCATCAGAGCCTTACCCAGAAACAAGTTAAACAAGTATCTACTAATAGCAACACTGTATTTGTTACCTAATCCATGGAACCTTCCAGAGTGACAATAATTTAACATTTTATCTGCCAGTTTATATCTGTATTATTGATACTAGGAGATGACACCCAAATAGGCATATGTCTGTTAGGTCAGTTAGTTCTGGGACCAGAGAACAGCCTGAAAACACTTCATCTATGAGTACTGCCAAAGCCCTTACTCGTACCTAGGACAAGTAACTTTACTAGGCTAGATTGCAAGTGGCTTGAGAACAAGATTAAAATCATACTGTGAGTCATGTGATAGCTACTTATTTTCTTAAAATCTCAGATAGGAAATAATAAGTGTTGAAACACTTAAAAAAATTCTGGTCTTTATGATAGTGTAGAAAAACCAAGATTTAAAAAAAAAACAGGAAAAGATATATTAAAATGGAATTTAGATCACATTTTAAATGTTGTGATTTTCAGACTGTGGTGGGTTAGCCCTTGG
>NW_010130147.1:0-4444 GCF_000699245.1 Pterocles gutturalis
TTCTGTGATTCTGTGATTCTGTGATACCTGTACAGGCTCTTGTGGCTTTTCTTTCTACTGTCAGTTTCTAACATCTCACCCATATGTGCACCCATATCCTTTTACAAGGAATATTTAAAGCATTCCACTTGGTTTTAGATCGTCTGTTTATCCTCTGCAACTTCATGCATCACTACAAAAGATATCATCTTCATGTGGTGGTCAAGTTTCTATCTTGTAAGCACAGCCTAGACAAAGGCAAACTGAGTGACACCCGTATCTCTTGGAACACCCACTCCCTGCGGATACAGGGAAACCAGCCTCAGAGGTGCTGGGTTGCCTGGGAACAGTACACATGAAGCCAATTTACCCATCATAAAAGATATTGCAGCAAACCCAGCAGGAAAGTCATGAAATTCTTGTACTACAGGGACGAGACAGTGCAAATATCAAGGTGGGTAACTGTTGTCCTTGTAAGACAAATAAAAAAAAATTTGCTTTCTGTGGTAAACTGTAGAAAAAGGAAGAAATCTTATTACTAAGAAGGCTGAAAGCACACTGTACTTAAGCATCTACTGTTTTACCAACTAAGACATCCTTAATTAGATTTCTCACAAGAGAACAGCAGTAAACCTTTTATGTTGGAGAACCTGGTTCGATTTATTGTTGACATTTTAAATCCTAATGCATTTTTACATATAAGCACAGATGGTGCTCAGTGCTGTTTGATAAACCTTCTCCCCATGGCCCTGATTAAGAACCCTTTATGGTCCATTCAACCCACAAATCCAGAATAAAGAAAGTTCAGGAGGTTTGCACGTGCCCAGGCACGCCAGTGAGAAGATAACTACCTGGAAGTTAATGGGAGCCATGAGCCGAATGAGAAAGCCATTGCTGGGCTTACAGGATGAGTGTTCCACACAGGTCACTGTCAGAAGGGCTGTTAAATCTGCTGGCGTGTATTATCTGAGTAACTGTTGGCTGCAGTTCTGGGGTGACGGAGTGCCAAGACATTGTTATGCTGTTGAGGAAGGGACTGGACAGCATAAGGCGAACATCTCACTTGGGCTGAAATGTGCACATCTGCCAGGCAGCACTGAAGTTTTCAGCAAGTTCAGGGCAGGAAGAAGAAAAAAAGCTCCAACATCTCCCTAAACCCAGGACCTTATCCCAGTGAATTCATGTCCAGTTCACAGATATGAGTTCTTTAAAAGAGTTACTACAACTAGATATGTATAAAACTTTAACTGAAACTCCCTATATACTCGTAACCTGCTGAGCTCACTAAACTAAGTCAAGTTTGAGGTTGCAAGACAAACTTCTTCTTGAAGTATTTTCATGCTACCAGTTTTCCAAAAAGGACAGGCTAATAGTTTGCTAGGTCCTAACTGCTGATGTTTCCCAGTGCTCATTAACTTCTGCCCACTGCAAAGTAACATATGGGGTAAGGTACAGGAAGTCAGAGCATCGGCTAAGGTAGACTATCGTACCTTTTCAGATGTTAATGGGACTATGGTGATTTTTACAGGTTGCCTTATAACAGAAGAGCTTGTTTCATGTTGCTATTTCCAGATAGCTTGCTGGGTAATATGACCAGGAGAGCCTGCAACAAGCAGCTAACTTTGCATCTTAGAGATCTAAATTGTTTTAAGCTGAGTTGCCTCATGTGGAAAGGAAGACAGAAATTAACAGTTCAACCTTTCCAAGTGTCAGAAGCAGTCAGTGGAGACCAGCAACATTATTGGTTAGCTTCGTAGCATTTATTTCTGTACATGTTTATTTCTGTACATCTTTCCAAGAAAGAGTTTTCCTGAAATCTGTGCTGGTGATTCCACTCCACCTCCCATGGACATTACTGACCTCCCTGAGCTCTCACTGCCCCACACAGGCAGGGATGTCAGTGCAGCCAGAGAAGCTGCTTGCACCGTCCTTCTCTACAGCACCGCTACACCAGTGCTTCTAAACTTTACAGTAGTTGTGTTAGCTGTGAAGGATTTACACATGTGCAGATTTGTTCACTTCAATTTTTCTATTGTGTCACTCCAAAAATGTTTGCCTCACTAATCAATCCCTCCACTTACCAAAGGCCACGTCCATGACTTTCCACTGCTTTGCCTAATCTACAGCAGAGCCATCCCAGCTGCAGGAGACAGAAGGAAAGTAGCTCCCCCTCCTGCATATCACTGCTTCTTCCCATGCTTCTTTTACATGTGACAGTGCTGCTTTTCTTCACCCTGATATTTAATATTGCATAAAATGTTAGGAAAAAAAGGTATTTCCTTTCTACTTTAAGCCAACTAAAATATTTATATTATGGCATAACCTTGTATGGCACTTTAATTTCCAAGGAACCTCTGCTAAAGCGTGCGGACACACAGACCTTCATGCTCAGGGGCTTGGGAGCAAAACAACCAAGTGAATGAACTGTGTTATTTAAACGTGCCTTGTTTCCATTTCCCTGTCTACAAAATCTGTAATTTGTACATTTTATGCAGTTACCTTACATGGTGAAATAGATTATGTTTCTGAAGGCCCTTACAAATAAAACATGTTACAAAACGTTTCTGTATTATTTGGCTCCAACTCTGTTTCAGACAGTCCTGCTGTGAGACTCGCTACAGAAGGCATTTTCCTGAGTGCTCAGAAAACACATTTCTCAGTTTCAAAATCTGGCAAGGTTCTCAGCTGACAAAGCCATACTCATTTGAGCTACTGAGGATGGTGTAATGTTTGCACACACACTTTACAACATCTTAGATTAATACACTTCGACTTAAATAAGTCTTCTTTCATACGTTACATTGTTTTAATTGGTTCCAAGATCCAAATGTAACGACCCTTCTCTCAAAACTGCAAATTCTCTTTGCAACTCTGAGAGCAGATACGGATGGTTATTAGATATTCAGATTATTAAATATCCCTGCAACCAGTTCAGCAGTAGTACAAATGTATACATGAACCAAGAAACCCATCAAAATCAGAAAGTTATGATCTGTTTAAGTTATGAATAAATATTTTCTTTATTTGTTGTTACCAAGACAAAAAGAGAAGAAACCTTTTGAGAAGAAAGCTCAGACATTCTAAAATAAAAAAAACCCAAACAACCCCCCCAAACAAACAGAAAAAACCCAGACAACCCAGCAAAACAAAAAAACCATGTGAGAACGCAAACTTGACAACTCTAATCAGGCATTATCATCTCGTTTGCATATTTGCACATGAGAGGGCATGAATATGCAACTGCAGAAGCTCCTGAAAATAAAAACTGCTAAATAATAAATTACGTTGATTTAACACTTTTACTGCCCCTTGAATTGCTTTATTGGTTAGAAAAACATGCTCACTATTTAAGCTCATAATAAATACCTCCAACATGATCCATTAAAATGTGCTCACAGGAACAAACATTCTTCAAGGACACCTGTTTCCGATGCACGATTCAGTTACTTAAGTTTCTAAAAACATATACTAGGTTTACTTTAGATTAAATTTAATTTTTAAACAGTGCTATCTTCTCCTTACACATTCAACTACGAGATTCTGTGCGACACTGCAAAGCAAACTTTATCACTAAACAGTACAACAGATGTTTGGAGAAAACAGAAGCCATGGAGTGGCAGGAGGAGGAACAAGAGAGGCAGCAGTTGGCAACATTCTTCCTCCTTTCACTTTCCATTTAATGTACTACTTATGGCAGCACCATTGGCTGTCCTTTACCTTACTACATCTTCAAAGATGGTGTGTATCACTATAGGCAGCAGTGTTACACTGCTTTATATCAACCGAGAGTTATCTTTCAGACATCAACTGAAAAAGCTGCTTCTGTCTAGAGAGCTGTTCATACAGCAGCAGCAAGAGGGAAATGAGTAACCACCTCTAACAGGCAACATCATGGTAAACATCTTCAACTTGCAGAGACAGGATTCAACCAAAATCAACCAATACCGCTATTTGAACTTGACTTGACTCTGTATGTCTTTTCTTCTACTATTTTTCATAGGAATATTTTTCTTGTAAAATCACATGGCCTAGCAATACCAGTTTAAAACTTGTGTGTGAATATTCTCTGTTATGAACTGACAATTTCAGAAGAACTAGGGAATTTCATCCTGAATAAGGATGAACTCAATTGTTTTCAAACTACTTCAATTTTTTTTTTTCTATGGCCCTCTACTTTCTGCCTCCCTTTCCCTGAGGGATACTTTGCCACAGAATTCCAAGTTGCCTTACACTGGGTCACTAGACTGTTAAACTTTAGAGTCATACCCCCTCCTGCAGTTTGAATGCAACTCAGTCCTTTTCATCTTTGTTACCCAAAGACCTCCACATTCAATCCCAGCAGCTACGCTGTACAGCACTGTACACAAGCCCTCTTGTGATGGGTTTGCCCTTGGCCGGGGGACAACTCACACACACCCACTCACGCATTTCCCCCTCCACCCGAGGATAGGGAAGAGAATTAAAG
>NW_010130148.1:0-4428 GCF_000699245.1 Pterocles gutturalis
GGTATAAGCTGAGAGAGGGTAGATTTAAACTAGGCATTAGGGAGAAATTTTTCACTGTGAGGGTGGTGAGGCACTGGAACAGGTTGCCCAGGGAAGCTGTGGATGCCCCATCCCTGGAGGTGTTCAAGGCCAGGCTAGATGAGGCTTTGAGCAACCTGGTCTAGTGGAGGGGGTCCCTGCCCATGGCAGGGGGGTTGGAACTTGATGATCTTTAAAATCCTTTCCAACCCAAATCATTCTATGATTCTATATTCTCTGGAGCTTTTATATTCCAAGAGACCTTCATAAAACTGAATATTTGCTGAAGAGAGAAGTTTGATAAAAAACGCAAATTAACACTAGAACGAACAGTGCCAGGGCTGAAGGGTTCCTCACTGGAATTTAGCCAACATTATCTATGTCTGAAGTCTTAATGTTTGTAGGAATGTCCCATGGACAATCTCATATCAGTGCAGGTCTCCTTCCAGTGCCATTAACATGTGTTGAATACAGCTACCTGACAGTACCTGAGTTCTCATTGATGAAGTTCCATCCAAATAAAAATATCAAAATTTCCAGTCTGTAGGGCTGGCTGCAAACCAATTCCATATTAAAGTACACCCTGAGCAATGGAGACAGTTTCCACATCACTGCTTGTGACTGATGCAGCTGTGGCATCAAAACAACTATACTATGTCACCACAAACAACTCAACCTAGGAGGAAGAAAAGAATCTATAAAGATGGCACGTGCATTTAAAAAAATAGATAATTTCAAGCCTGAGAATAATAAATTGTCCAGTAAAAAAATATCTCTAGCTAAATTCTCTTGTAACCCAGCCTTTGTAGTGGTGGGCTCTACACATAAAACATGGCAAATAATAGTAAACTCAGCTGAACCAGGTTAAACAAGCTGCAAAGATGTTTCAAAGTGAACCTGTCAGCTGTTCGGCCAGCGTCTTGCTCCTGACCGACTCAGTCAGGTACTGTCTGAAATCCTAAAGCTGTCCAGTTATGAAGTTATGAGGTTTATTTTCTATTTTCAACATTCCAAAATACAGCTTGTGAATGATGGGAGATAGGGCTATCAACTTTTAAACACAAAAGGGAATTAATACCCTCTTGTCCAACGGCTGATTTCTGCTTTTCTGCTATAAATCCATGACATAAATTAAATGCCATGAAACTGCTTATTATCCTTTTTTTTTTTTTTTTTTTTTTTTACATTCAGCTTCTCTGGGTGTGTTATTTGCAGATAATTTTAGTTCTCCCACTATTGTCTGAAAGAATGGGAAATAATTACATGTATGTCCACTAAAACTATGTATCCTTCAGAATTAAAAGGATAGTCACTCACACTGAGCTTTAGAACTTTGCATTTTGGTCTTTGCCATGAGAAAATAATTTTTACAATGACATATTGAAATGGAGTGAGTATTGTGGGGGAGAGGAGGGAGGGCTTTTGCTGCCTGCGGCTACCTCATTACAAGGCTGAAACTGCGACCATTTGTAATGTTGCGTTTGTACGACATATGGCACCAGTGTCAGCATTGTTCAACGTGCTTCAACACAGATTTATTACTCAGAAAACTTTAATACTGGTAAATGTTTAATTTATTTCTTCATTTAAAATTATTCATCTAATAGCTAGGCAGATGGATGGAAACTAGTTTCCATTTCCTCATTGAGGGCTTTATGCCGTGTTCCCAACATTGCTGTCTTCAACTAGGAATATCCATCTACTGAGGTCAATGCAAAATGCAAATTTACTTCAATGATACAAAATCAATTCTTAAAATCTGTGATGTCTCCAAACCTTTCAAGGCATTTTATTAATATCAATTGATGAAGCCTCATAAAGCTGCTTCTGGGCAGGTGAGCATAAAGAGGAGACTAAACCGAAGTGAAAGATCAAGAGTTCACAAAAGGAAGAAAGAAATGCAAATATGTTTAGGTTTCTTGTGGTGTTGTTCTTATAAGACAAATGACCATATGCAGAAGGACAACACAAAATTCAATAGAAACATAATGATCCTAAATAGGTTTTTGTCCTTGTTTTCACAACTGACTTTCTCTGACCATGAACCAGCATCAAAGGTCACACTAGACACAGGTGCCGAACATCAAAGGCAGTCTCTCAAAAGCTCAGTGTGTATCAGGAAAATAACTGATGTTAAAAGCAAGGACCAACACATTGTATTTTGCTGGAGTAAAGGGCATTCAGCTGAATCCCCGTGGCAATTTTACATTGCAAAAATAGAACCATATTTACTATTTTCCGCATGTATCCATTTCAGTCTTTGACCAAACTCTGTGAAACCTTAAGCCTTACAATAAAGCCAAAACCTAACATAAAAAAGTGAGTTTCCATAATGAAAACACCCACACATACATTGCACAGTAAGACAGTGCCCTCTCACACTGAAATACCATAAAAAGATCCTTTGCCTGTGCAGAGCCCACAGTAAATTATAGTATTTAACGACTGGAGTTCTCCCCACTGCATAAACATCAATCTTACATGATCTGAAATTTATTTAATGTTTTCTGGATTCACATATCTTTCACTCCTGACTGTATGTTTTGTTTAACTTCCAGCAGGAAAACACAGAATTCCATTGACAAGAGTCTCCTGGGAACAGGATAGTTTTTCAGAGCATAGTTATAACAGAGACAATTATTCAGTTATGAGCATCAACAATAGGAATTAAAAGAACACACATTGGTGCCTGCAGAGTAGCATCTTTCTAGCAGCTTTCATGACCTGTCAGGAAAAGAAACAAATCCACTGAAATCTATAGTAACCACTTCTAGGAAAGAGTCAACAAATTCTTGTTGTCAAATCCTTGAAATCTGCCAAGAGGCCTAATATAATTAGCAAGAGTTTCTTTGACGAGGCAGGGCAATCTAGCAGTTACTGCGCTGCACTGATATGAAACAGCTGAGAGCTGATTCTTTGACTCTGTCACTGGTCAAGTGAATGTCCTTGGATAACTCACTGCACTTCCCTCTAACTTTCCTGGAACAGAGGAAACAAAGGTAATAGTGACAGTCTGAGAAACAGGCTTGTGTCTGCCCATGAGTTCCTGTGGTTTTGAACAGCGCTTAACCTTCTGTCCTTACAGGCAGTCTAAAACTTCAATTTTGGAGCAGAAAAGTATCAACAAGGAGAAAAGCTTTGTTTGGAAACCTAGAACATTGTCGTTGTAAGCCTGCTGACATCAAACAGTTCTTCCAAAAGAAGAGCTAATCAAGGAGGAAGCATTGATTATCATATCACCATACACAGAAATATTTTGTGTATATACACATGATATTCTGTGATTTATTTTTTTTTAAATCCACATACCCCACACTCAAATCTCGCCTTAGTATTTTGCAGGCCCTGTTGAAACCAGTGCTAAAACCAGTGCTGACACAACCAGACAACTGCCTGCACCCCAGACAGCCCATTTGTAGCTAGCTGAACTGAACCCATACCACACTGCATCAGTGTTACAAATTCAGATTTGAAATGACATGAGACTACACAACATAATAACTGCATTTTAAGTATTGCATTCTCCCCTGTATCTGAGCAGAGTTTTATAATTTTTCATGAGACTTGGAATGCAAAAAAAAAAAAAAAAAAAAAAAAGCCCATGTGGTCCTTTTTTACACTGTTCAGTGCAAAGCCTGGCACTGAAATGTAGAAACAGCAATCAGGAGGTTTACAGCCTGAAAAATAATGTGTCTTTTTGTTTCATTGCTGCTGTAGATAAACTCTCAAACAATGTCCCTTATTCATGGAAAACCCTGTTATTGTGTCTTTACAAAAACACTAAACCGTACCAGTACTTCAGTGAATGATCAGTCTCTTTACAACTGCATCTATTCTACAAAAAGCTAAAATGATGAACGGCCTTGTTCATTTGGAAAGAAGGGCTTTAGAGAGCCTCTTCACTGGAGACTATCAACTTGATATATTTCCAGAAGAATTTTACACAGAAGTAACACAAGTGGAATAAAAGAAAGAACTTCATTTAATTACTACAGAATATATTCTTACCTCTGTACCTCATATGTACTACAGCACAGCACTTAGAAATAGGCCAAAAGAGTAAATCTTTTGTCCGTTAGACTGAAGTTTTTCTTTTCCTTACAGGCAGTCCTACTTAAAGTATCTAAAAGCACTTTACAGATCAATGAGTTTAATATTGGCAGACAAGCAGTTATAGCTGAAACACAGCTGGAGCAGTCAGGTCCCAATCCTGAAATGTGCTTATCTGCAAAATGTGAGAAGGTTAGCAACCACTGCTAGCTTCATTGTTTTTATTTTAAGAGTTTGGTGGAGACAGGGTGAATTTATAAGGAAACAGATTTGAAAAAAAAAACCAAACACATTTCTTCATTCTAGGCATTCGGTATAAGAAGGAATGGCAAGTAGAAGAAATTATCTAAATGTCTTACT
>NW_010130148.1:4447-9253 GCF_000699245.1 Pterocles gutturalis
TATAATGAAATTATTGCCTTTATTTCAGAAGATAAATTTGTTCTTATCACTTTGCATTAATTTGGCTAAATATTTTTCCCACTTTAAACGTGAATGCAAAACATTTGTATTTTTCTTCTAAAAATCTTCAAACGAACATCTATTTTTCCTCAAAGCATGTTAATAGCAATGGAAGGAGTCTCCAGCTAAACTCCCTTTGTTCTCCTTTTTTCTTCATAAGGGCATCGCTAGCCTAATTATCTGACATGCATCATCTCATTTTACAAAAATTACATGCCTCAAAAGTGTCAACAACTGAAAAACCGACAACAACAAAGAACTAAACTACACAGAAAGACCACCACGAAAAGACTAGTACTGACAAAACAAGGATTAAAACAGGAATGTTGTTTACGCATAGTGGAAGGCTGACTGTACAACAAGGATTATTTACTTGTGTAACACAAAAAAAGAGGTGCATGCTGTGAACCTATCCTTCCTAATAACTGTATTTTAAACCAACATACAAAGCTGAGTGAAATCTACAACTAATTCTGGGCAATCTGCTTTGTTCCTATAAATCAATAGAATAGCTGGTTTGAGATTGGTCATGCAATCAATGATCAAATGGGGGCAGTACTTTCTCAAAGCATTTTGTTAGATATCTTAGATGGGGATGATAACTTGCAGCTCCATTCATCAAAAAAGTTGGCATTTCAAACTCTTCCTCCAGAGAGCAAAATCCCAAAAGCCAAACTCTTCCTCTGCCTATCAGTCTCTGTATCTTTCATCTGCTTGAGTAAGCCATATAGTTTTAAAAGCTGTAGCTGAGCACAGACAGGCATGTGACTCTGTCTTCACAAAGCACATAGTGAGGTTTATTTTGAAATACAGGCAAACTCATTAAATCTTCACAGCTGAACACTCCCCTATTCAATGTTTGTCACAAGATTTTTGCTGAAACCCATTCTACCTCTGCATCACTAACTTGTGTCAGGACTTCACTCTTCATTTGGTGACTCCACTTATTCCCAAAACCCAAATATATTTGTCCCTGCAGGATGACACCCCCTTTAATATTTTGATTTCATTTATGTCCAAAAAACCTGACTGAGGTTCAGCTACTAGGTGTTATACCATCAGAGTCAGACAGCTGAGATCATATACCCATATGTCTTTAACATACCCTTTCATGCCCATAGGAACTTTACATCTTGGGTCAAGGACTACAATTTGTTGCTACAGGAGCCTGTGGTGGCAAACATTTTCAATAGGTTCAAATTAACAGATAACAAGTAAAAAAAGAAAAAAAAAAGATACTAGAGGAAGATAAATACCTGCCTATTTTCTCTAGTATTCCTAATCCAATAGATGTGGTTGCTGGGGAGATGACGGGCAGCAGAGGTTGGCCAGGCTTGCCTAGTGTCCGTAACTAGCATCTCCTGCTGCCATCATCAGAGGCAGGATGCTGGGAATGTTGGTCTGACCCAGCAAGGAATTGAAGTTATTATAATTGTTATATTTCTGAAAAACTATTTTTGATCTTGGTCATTTATTTTACCCCAATTTTATCACTATCTGCAGCTTTTCTTCTCAGTTGTAGTAAAACTTTCTTTTCTAGTCTACAAAATACCTAGTTTCTCAATTACAAAAACTTTCGATTCATTTTGCTGTTCTATCTTATCTTGATGAGATATTTTGCCTCTTCCATGTAAGGGTAATGCTTGCTGCTAAAGCAGCACTCTTCCACCCGAGCATACAGTGCTGTGACAAACTGTGTGCAGGACTGCAGATAAAACAAAACTAAAGTAAGAATAATTTAGGGTTAGAACTACTTCATTGTATGCAAAGTAAAGATGTAGCCTTGTATCTCAATTAATTTCTACTCTTATCCCCAGGTAAAATCTGGAAAAAAAAAAAAAGATAAACATATTTTACTTGTCCTCTTCTGTGTGTTCTAGAATATCAATGATTACACTGTAGCAGTCACATTACAAGGAGCAAGCATTAAGCCAGGTATGATTCCATGGGTTTAAAAACGGGCTGAATTGTCTACTTATGAAGTATTAGGTAGTCAAGGTCAGAAGCGCAGCTGAAGTATCCAAGCCAACAGTTAACACAAGGAGTAGCCTAGCACCTACTAATCAGGAGATGAATACTCTGAAAACAAACTTGTTTGTATCCCACCTTACATGACAGACCCGGACACACACACACACATATACACACACAAGATCAAGGAAGCAGATAACAACGAAAGAGAATGAAGACATCATCATATATTCTACTTTAAAACTTAGTAAGATCTGGTGAATTCCTAGGCAGAAGCCAGAGTGAAATTCTGAATTCAAGCCTGAAGATCTGCTCAAGGCAAAGAGAATGTTTCTACATCCTCATCCAGAAGATACACTTGTTTTATAAACAGTCACTCACAGAATGCACCCATGTCCATGTACTATGACTTATGAGATCACTCTGTTAAATTGCAGTCGCTTTCAATAGAAGGAACAAAGACTGCAGAATAATTACCACAAATGTATACCTCAAGAAGTAATACATAGGTGTGTTTGTTAATATTTACCTATTTTCATCACAAGAATCTAAAGTCTGCCTGGTTAGGGCTCTTTTAAAAGTATTTTTTAATATAATTCAATAAGTAAATATATTAACAAATACACATTATTTAAATACATTATATCCTATAGAATGCATAATCTGTGCACTATGTATGTTTAATACACATGAATGAAAATACTACATTTAAGAATACATTAAAAAGTTTTTTTATTATACAATCATGTGCAAAAATAGTGTTGAAATAACTGTATGAAAATAGGAAAGACTATATCCAAATGTTGCTTAAGATAAATCGTTCTGAAATTATTCTGATTTATTATTCAATTTTACCAGAATACGTCTTTACAAAGATACGATAGGTTTTTAAGACATGAAACTAGACAGAAATCATTAACCAGAAAGCTACACTTCTCACTCGGCAACTACTGAACTGGCAGTATTAATGACGGATTTGAAGCATAAATGATGGAGAATTTTGAAACTTATCATTACAAAGTGTCAAAAAAACAGGGGGAAAACACTATATGCAAGAAGCTCATTTACACATTTAGAATTAATATTGGTAACCAATTACCCCTTTATAACTGAAACCCTTAATGAAGCCTCCCCAAATATTGGCATACTTAGGCCATTTAGGGTACAACATGTAAAACACAGCATAAGTAACTCGTATCTCTTGTATAGCATCTCTTTTTACATAGATTTAAAAAGAAGGTGATGATCCCTATTTGGGGATGGAAATAGAAGAAGAAACGAAGTAAGATGAAGTAATTTCCTGAAGTTACATCTTCTGTCGCAGCCTGCAGCAGAAGCACTAATGTCTGTACCAGTGACCAACCAGAAAACTCTTCTCATGTGAGGATGAAACAGTATAGTCTCCTTTTAAACAGAGGTGAAAAAACCAACCATTGCTCATGTTTGTTCATAAGAATATGTCTGATCTTCAATATGTTTTAAAGAGGAGGTCAGTATCACTAAGCTCATTATTACAATGTGGAAACTAAAGCACACAGCACAGTAATGACTCGTCAGGGTCCAAGATTAGACAGCAAGAGAGCGGCAGAGCTGGGACCTGAAACCAAGACAGCTCAGTCTAGTCATGTGCCTGTCATCTAAGCCAGGAAACACTTGCCAAGAGCATGCAGTGCTGTAATAAAGATCCAGATCAGTCATGTGTACCATTTTCAACATTTTGGGTTTTCTTACGTACTGATTTTATTTCAGGTCTTTATATTTAAGGAACAGTAGCATTTGTTCCCACATAAAACCATACAACAAGGTGAGATTTGCATGTAACAAGATAGAGAATTCACAACAAGGTTTTAAACTGCAAATAAATTGAAAGTTTTAATTATATGAAACCTATGTATTAACACTGTATTACATATTACAGTGTAATATATTATTTGTCTTAATTGTGAGTATCTAATTTCCAATGTAATGCCAATCTTCTCATAAGCATGGAATTTTATTGCCTTGATCACCAGTTTTAAAATATATATTTTATTAGGTTAACTGATGTCTACTCATCAATAACTCATTCAAATGTACCGAACAACCTTGCTCTTCTGTACTTCTGCTTAGGTCTAACTGGCAGATAATATGGAAAGGAAGATCAATGATGGACAGAAGTGAATTGTTGCATACTACAAGTTGCCCATGTCTTCAATCATCAGTGCTGTCAAAGGCAATGTAACTAAGAAAATCTTTAATCATTATTAGTAAACTTGATGAGTACAGAAAAAAAACCTGAATTGTAACAGGCAGAATTTGAATGATGGTAACTATCAGTCATTAGTGTTTCAAACTGAGAGGCATTTTCAATGTATCATATATTACACCAAATTAAATAAATGTCAGCCAGTCAAATAAAGGACATTGATTAATTGATAGAAGATCCAAAGACAAATTGTAAAGAGTGATGGATTCATTCAGATGTACTGAGTTATTTAAAACAGAACCACAGTATTTAATAAAAGTTTGAATTTGTCTTTGGTTGGCTAATGCATTCTGTTCCCAGTTCAATTCAGATGACAGCTTAAGAAAGTTCATCTGAGGTCATTTCTGAGCTACACTATTTTCCATCTGATAATCTTTACCCAGCGATATTCTTTTGTACTGTTGCTCACTCTGCTTCATCACCTTATGATTAGAAAAACTGCATACATACTTTATGCTTCCTTTATTCAATGTCTTGGTATATTAAAAAAAAAAAAGGGGGGGGGGGGGGGTTTGGTGGGGGGCCCAAAA
>NW_010130148.1:9284-13335 GCF_000699245.1 Pterocles gutturalis
GGGGGGCTTTCCTAGAGCTCACCAATAGCATCAGTTTGCAGGACAACACCGACATAAAGTCACGTTACTTCTATATTAGGTAAAAGAACTTGAAGAACTCAAAAGTTATAAGAATTTTCAAAATCCAGAGAAAATTAGTAGTAAGAATTTAAATGATGAAATTATATTTAGCAAGATAATGAATGAAAGAGGATGTAATAAAAATCCACTGAGCAACAAATGATCTAGAGAAAGCAGCCTTTGAGCTGTTATTTTGTTTGCCTCAGCACAGTAAAACAAAGAAAATTTTTCTCACATGACATGAAGTAAACTAAAATTTTATTACAGAAATCACTGAGATGAAGAATCCAGCAAGCTTTAAAAATAACTGACACTACAATTGACACAAAATATATGTAGAATTAAGACATTTCATTATAATAAATATTTTGGAACTGATTTCAAATCTTCTGTTACAGGACCTCTCTCAAAGAGCAGCAACTTAACATGTGGGTTTACCTACTGCAGAGTTTCCATGGTTTCCTTGAGCCCATGTGGTGCTGGGCATTAACAGAGCTTGGTTTCACTTCATGCATCTCTGAGATCTGGTGTGGCCAGGCCATTGCTACACTGCAATGACTTCAGAGCGTCAATTCACCCACCCCAGGACATCCGAGGCCATCAGGATGAGATGGCTAAGACGATAATGATTCATTTATTGGGTCTTAGCAATTGTATGCTCTCCAGGGAATGGGAAGGTGACTTCAGATATATGAGTAGCCGCCACACAAAGCATCTCTCCGGAGGGTAATTACTTTCAGTCAATACCAACTTATTTGCAGCAGTCTGGCAAGTGTTTGCCTAAAACCAGCACACTGCTAAAAAGCAATTACCTTGTTTGCTCATTGTTGTGGAAGGGACACTGACCCCACCACACTGCTGCTGGGAATTTGCTTTCTCAGGGAATCCAGACCACCAGCAAGAAATCCTGGGAGCAGACATGAGGAGGAAAGAGCTCAGAGGGGTACATTAATGGCCTCTAATTTGACCTCTTTTTTTAGGAACAAAAACTTAGCCCATGGAAATTAATGCAGTCTGACATCGCAAAAGGTGTGGAGTCTGTCTCAGATTTGAGTTGATGTAGATGAGAACATACAGACCTGAGATTGGAGAAGCAGAATTTCTGATGGTGTGATAGAGGCAGAAATCCCTAAGTCTTGAAATGACCAGGGTCTGGAGGCCAAAGGGAATCCAACCCTGTGTTACAGTTGATGTAAATTTTTAGCTCGACTAGTTGTGACAAAAAGCAACTTTCGGTACGTGACCCAAAGGTAGGAGATGATACAGCACTCCCCTGAGCCTGCAGCCAGCCTGAATGGGTAAATGTGGCACTGGGAATTCCCCTGGGCCCTTTCTGGACATACATTTTTAGAACCTACAGTCCTGGATACATTGGTATCAGCACAGGAAAAACTTTATCACAGAAATTGGTAGCATTACTTAAACACATATACCACTCCAAAACAAGTGCTTGGAGTCCATCCATGCACACCCTTATAATCATTATTTCTTTCCTACACATGACAGGAAGAAGTTCTTTTTGATATGCTCTCTCATACAAGCTCCAGATGTCATTTGTGTCTAAATTCCCCCTCTAAGATTTCCTCAAATTTTATTCCAATGGAATTTAACAAATTGAGTTGATTTTAAATGCCACAGAGTCAGCACTAACCAGTCTGTTAACTGATCTATGACCAAGTTTTGTACTAGAATACACTAAAACCAATTCAATACAATAAGGTGACTTACTAAGGTTGACAAGTCCAACTGAAGTGACTGAATTATAGTCTTCTGCTTTGTTAATACAAGGCCCTATCTCACCTAATTTTTCTTACACAATAACCACTTGACATTGCGTTACAAATCAAATCTGCTGTTAGTTGACAGTTCCAATAGGAATGCTGGTTGTAAACCAGCCAGTTCTCTTGAATTAAGCCAACAGTCCGGCTCCTTGATTTCTCAGAAGCAAGAGTAAAAACAGTTCAAAGCCCTCAACATTCACTGACGAACAGATAAAGCATCTGAATTGCACTTTATTGTTGAAAGAATATGAGATAATGGTAGTGCTGCTACAAATCAAGCAAGTGACAGAAAGGCCTGAAAGATGCTAATGTTCAAAATTGCATGTGTGTGAGACAGTTGTATCTGTAAATGACTGTGCATCTAAGTATTTTCTGTAGATCTGCTTCTCCTGAGACCTAGCTGATCTGCTGCAGGCAGGCAGGACAACTAATGGGTCATGGAAGAAGCTGAAATAACAAGCCATAAGGTAGAATCAGAGATTAGTTCAGTTTAGTACAATCTAGCTATCAAGTTTCTTATTAAGAAAAAACTCAGTGATAAAACATTGAAGTAAGACAGTAAAATAAAATCTGTCAAATGTCTCGAGCTCTCTCTGCACACATTCTGCAGGTAGCTCAATACAGGTATGATAACTTTGTGTTGGTCGTTTGGGTATTTTGACATCTAATAGCATAATATGATCTGTTCTTAAGTATAACTTACATCAATCATAAATTCGTATCAACTTAAATTCTTATTATTAATTTTCTGTAAGAGATGTATGCCATCAAGTAAAGCTCCTTTTTCAATTGTCTACTTATCTATTATGTAGAATTTGCATGGTTAAAGCCATTTTTGATCCAATAAGCAAGCATCATCCAACAAATTCTGAGATCCAATCAGACAAACGAAACATGTAAATCTGTTACACTCTGTTAGTGTATTATTCCAAAGCAAGAAAGATTGAGAACTGCAGCATCAGGGAAATGCAGATGAACATTGGGATAACTTCAGAGAAGGTATAACTGTAGACAAAACAATGGAAAGTAGAATCCATATTTCAGAATAAAATTAAGTAGTGCCACAACCAAAATTCATATATTTGATTGACTAGAACACTTTATTGCCTGTATTTTTTTAATTCTCTATCAAAACTCTAAAGTAAAATATTTTCTTAAAATTATGCTATAGTATAGAAAAAACAAAGTACACTAAGGAAGTGCAAACAGGGAGACATGGGCTTGGGAAGTCTCCAGGTTGAATAATGCGAAGAAAATTAGATCAAGAAAAGAAATAACAAGGTCCCTAGACAAAGACCAAGGAAATCTGGAACCACCACAGACACATAAGAACATACACACACCCAGGCAAGCGATGCAGTAAAGCCATTACTCCCCTCCTCCACCTTACCCCTTGCAGTCTCAGATTTTGGCAAATATTAGGGTGGGCTTGTGCCTCTTCAGATTGACATGCAAAATGTCATGCCTTGAAGATGTCTGGAAATGTGGCTTATTTCCTGACAGTAGGCATTTTACCCAAAACACAAACATAAAGGCTTTCTTGTAAATTACATTAAAAATTGTATACATAATGTATGTATGTATGCACAACTCTCTAACAACACTGATAAACTGTCTAAATGCAAAGTAAAGTATTT
Organism: Pterocles gutturalis; assembly: GCF_000699245.1. NCBI lineage: Eukaryota > Metazoa > Chordata > Aves > Pterocliformes > Pteroclidae > Pterocles > Pterocles gutturalis. Next base: position 12,763 of record NW_010130148.1, read on the forward strand.
AGATACGAAGAGGGTAGTTACATGTCCAACACCTAATTTATGAGTCCAGTTGTACTTATATGTTCAAAATATACAACTATTATGGTCCATTATAGACTATACATATACATTCAAACTATATACCTATAATACTATTTAACCACATTGAAGTCAATATACATTACATTCATTATATCCAGTTATAGCCAATATACAAAAATAGATATTTAGTTCTATAGACACATGTATATAGAACTTGCTTATGAATTGGGGAAACTCATTCGTAGCCTTAGCAACACAGCTAATGAACTACATTTCTTTTGGTAGTATTTTTAATAGCTTATATCATACTTCATTTGGTGATCTTAAAGGGAATTTACAAATTACTGGAAGAACTTGCAGCTAACTCAAACCTTTCTCACTAAATTCCATTTAAAATTCATTGTTTGTTAATAAATATTTAAATTAAATACAAATGGGATGCTTGCAAGGCAAGCCAAAAGACTCCCAAAAAACAAGTCCCTGCATCATGATCTCTCCAAACTTAGCATTTCCTTTTCATCATAAATATGTCACAGAATCACAGAATGTTAG
>NW_010130149.1:0-32789 GCF_000699245.1 Pterocles gutturalis
CCACGATAACCAGAGTCTGTGATTGTGTGTACACATGCATAATATATGAAAATACAAATATTTACAAAATACATACATACGCAATATGAGGTTTTTAAGCTAAAAAACACCTCTATTAATGAGGAAGCTGGATTGTTTTGTTCCTTTGCTATTTTTTGATCAGTAGCAATTCTATATACTTCAGCATTTAACAGCCTTACTCATCCTCTTCTGAGAGATCTATTCAAAGGCCTTTTGAGAAACTAAGAATTTGACAACTGATTTTCAATGCACATTTACTGATACGCTCAAAAATATTAAGAAATTTTTTACTATTTGCTGTGTCCAGGCTGGTAACAGGCTATAAATTATGATCATGTGGTACTGTTTTACACAGTCTACAGGTTTGGATAAGGGCCTTCTGTTCCTGGATCTGCTACAGAACTGTTTATAAACAGGGACAGACAGCATTGTTTCATATCAGTTTCTGGCAGAATAGCTGTCCCTAAGGATAGATTATTCTCGAGGCAGTTAATCATTTTATGCTTTCACCTTCTCTTGAAGTCCTCCATATATACCTTTCTAAACCTGGTAACTTCCTCTTTCATATTTCCTGTAGCACCTATTATAGATTCTCTTAATATTTTTATCTAAAGGGAAGGCCACCATGTATTTTAATACTATTGTTCTACAGTCTTTCCCATATTATATATCCTACACCAGTCCATAGGTTTAATTTCATTCACAGCAGATTAAAATCTGGTATTTCCACTAGGTTTTCATTCTGTGTTAAGTGCATGTTTGATATCTTACTGCTGTGAAATTGTTAAAAAGAGATTTTTTTTTCTTTCTATACTTAAAAAATCCATCTTTAAGAACTAGAAATGTATCTCTGGGTTTCTTTTGATATGGGGAGGTATCAGGTAGATTTTTATTTCTATAATAAAATGTTTATTATCTTTTTACTAAATTTTAGTTATCTTAAAAAAAAAAAAAACTTTACACTGCAGAGTAAAGAGAGCAGTAGCCTATCTCTCGGTATCCCATTAACACAAGATTTCTGAATTACTATTCTTCAGAAGCCACAGGCAAGAAATCTGTTACTTCAACACAAAAACCTGGAGAGTGTCAGCGCCTAAGCAGTTTGACTTTTGGATGCTTTTCAAATAGAGCAAGAAGTCCTCAACCGTCTCCTAAGTTTGAAGAAATAAGCAAGTCTTCATCTAAAGAGTCAGACTACGCTGAAGGCAAAAACATTCTAGGTACTTAGTCACCAATATTGCCATTTTAACCTGACACAGGTGGAAAAGTAAAATTGACAACTATGTCAATGTATCCAAACCAGCTGTTTTCAAAGTACATAGCAGTACTCTCTCCCTCTTTAATGCTAGTCTCTATTACTAGGAAGAAATCCTGTTGAGCACTAGAGTCTCCACAATACCACTAATACATTGGCAGCATGCAGTGGCTGACGGGTGCTTTGGCTGCAAAGGAAAGAATTTGTTGTGGCCCAGGGTTGCTCCACAGTAGCGTAAGGAGTTTAAGGCTGCCGGTGCCCCAGGAAGGGCTGTTATGGTTTTGTGTCTGTGTAGAGAGGCTCGCCTAAGTCCAGTTTCTGTATATTTTGTCTATACTATCACTGGAGTCCCAGTGTTAGTTTTATGCCCTAACTCAACAAGATCAACTCGGTAATCTTTCATTAGTATGATCAAGGTCAGAAAAAATAGGCATCTTTTTGCACCATTGTTTCCAATCCAAAGAAGGAGAAAGCTCTCTGATCAGTTCATACAATTTCCCCAACAAGCCCTGGAGTCTGGTAATGCCATCAAATTGGCATGTAGTTATGCTGTTATAAGGGTAAGCAGGTCCATTGCATTTTGCTACTTCCCTTAAGCAATGAAAAGCTCAGGAAGAAGACACTTGCTCTGGTCCTTTGTTGGAGTCCCACAGTACTATTTATGACCTCAGCATTTTCTCCACAGTTAATCATGGTACCCAAAAGTCCAGGTCTGTAGAAAATCAGAAACTGAAATAGATTCTATTAATATCTTGCATATTTGTATGACACCAAGTTCATTATAAAGGTGTGTATGTATTATTATTCCAATTTAATAGATGAGGGAATTGAAGTAAGAATCTTTTTTTAAAGGGAAAGGATAAGAAATAAACCTTAGGCTTGCCTAGATGGAAACATCAACTTTTGTGACTCCATTACTTTAATGTGGACTAAATTAACATCTCTGGCTTATCCAATCCACTTTAATTTCATACATCTATTTAACATTAACTTTCTCAAGTGTCTGTGTAGAAAAGCCTTAGTTCTTGCGTCTGTTTTAACTCGGGGGAGCACATAGGCCCCAGTGACATGCTGCTGCAAGCTATAGCTCTCTCTTGCAAAACCAGGTAAAAGTGAACAGCAGAAGCAAAGCTATTTTTAACACAGCGTCTTTCCCTTAGCATTTTTCATGAGCCTCTCATGTGTATCTTAAGCATTCACCACTGGGAGTACTTGCAGAAGAAATTTCTGTGTATAAACACTGTAGAAATGCTCCAAATACTTGATTTGTTAATGTAAATCTTTTCTGACAAATCTTTTACTAAACTTTAATTTTCCTTAGATTTAATAAAGCAGCTAAATTTATATGCCCTCTTAAGCCTGGGGGTTTTTTGGGTTTTTGTTTGTTTGCTTTCATACATATGTGGTCTTGCTTTAAAATATGTCTCCACTCTGCTCATCTTCACATTTATTGCCATTTTTAGTTTGGCTAGAACTTTGAGTAATATCTGTTACAGTTTTTTGGCAAACATCACTGCAACTTCAGTTGCATTCAAAAATTTATAATATTTTTCTTAAGGTTTATTGTTTACAATATTGAAAAATTTAAACATGCTTACACATTTGAAATTATTACCTACTTACTATTTGCAGACATTATGACAAAATCCTTTAGCAGTCAAGTTTGCCAAAGTAATTTTCTCATGTTCATTGTATTTCTCCTCTAGAGAAGGATATCCTGGAAACTACCTTTGCTGGTCCTGCACATGAGGCCAATAAAGGTCAGAAGTCATTGCAACAAAGTTCCTCTGGCTTAGAGCAGAACAAAAATGTGAGAACAAGCTGTTCATCCAAAGACATAGACAGCGACATGTCAAAGAACTCCTGCACTACTGGGAGCGACTGGAGCTCAGACGAGGATGGAGGAGATGATAAAGGACTGAAATCTAGGTGTGCATCCACGCTCTCAAGCCACACATCTGAAGAGAATGCAAGGTACAGTAGAGTGGGCAGTGAAATGTATTTGACAGCATCTGATGACAGTAGTTCTCTTTTTGAAGAAGAGAGTTTTGGTGTTCAGAGGACTCAGCATACGAAGTTATACTCCTGGCAGCAAGGGTCCCAAAGAAAAGGCCAGAACAATGCAGGTGGAAAGTGCAACTCTGACTTCACAAGTAAAAAGAAAGACCAAGATAGTTCTTCAGATGAACTGAATAAGAAATTTCAGTCTCAGAGGCTAGATTATTCATCCTCATCCAGTGAGGCAAATACCCCAAGTCCAATTTTAACCCCTGCTCTGACACCCAAACACCCAGGTTCTCAATGCATAGTGCCATCAGATTCTCCTTCAAATTTGCTGCCTCCAAAGTCACGGACTCCTAATGTGTTTAGTATAAATTCAGCATTAGCAAAGAAACACCTGAGCCAGCCCCAGCTGAGTTCTGACAGAATGTTTGGTAGAAATAGAAATGCCATAAGCATGATACGTCCATGGAGACCTCAGGAAACAGACATTGATCTGGTGGATGGAGAAGATACTGATATTTTAGAGAAAATGGAGATTGGCTGTGATGAAGGAGTGTTTACATATGACTGCACTGAAGCACAAAATGCTGAAGCCCAGGAACCTTGTGATACGACAAAAAAGGGTGCTAGTAACAAACCTCCAACCCCTCCATTACATCGATTTCCTTCCTGGGTAAGTGTAATTATATTTTTCCTGCTGGTGAAATTAACTCATTTTCATGCCTCTCTTCTATGATTTTTATTGCCTCTACCTTTATTATTCTGTTTGATGACAAGACAGGGCATTACCTTAATTGGAACTAAAAGGATTCGAGATTAATTCGAGAACTAACTCGAAGCAAGTTTGATTTGAAGCACGGTATTTCTGCCATTGAAAAACATAGTCACTATTTTTGTAGATAAAACCAAATTTTTTTCATGTCACATCTAAGTTATATATGTCCTTTTGAGTATATCAAAGGAGGCAATGCTTGGGACTGCATTTATTTATTTATCTTAACACTAAGAGAGCCTAACAGTGCTGGCGTCAATGCCTTTGCTATAACCATTGTACCACTCACGCTCTAGACAATTTAAGTTGACAGAAGACAACTACAGATTACAGAAGTTATTGATCACACTTCCAAGTAAAATTTTGAAGCCCTCAATCAGGGAATTAAAATAGATATTAGTATGTCTTACGCAAAATCCAAAATTAACTGTGTCAAGACTCACTGATTCTGCAGTTCCACAGTCAGAGATTTATTAATGATTCAGAGATGAATAATGCATTAATGAAACAGCTTCTCTACTTATATATTTTAGTGCATCTTTTTTCATTATAGATTTTCTTATTGTGTCCTTTTAACACAAAATGGCTGAAAAGTTGCCTCCTAATGGCATTTCTCTGTTCTTGACATAGAATCTTCCATTAAAAAATATTCTCACTATAGCTTCTTTGGTCCCTGCTGATAGTATTTTTAAAAGTTACCTACAGGGCAGGCATTGTGTGAAAAAAAGGTTGAAGCAGACTATAGATATGAGGGGTATGGCATATAAAGCAAGATGCATTTTTGAGCTGCTACTGATGATGCCATTTTATCAACCATTTTATCACATTGCTGCACGAACGCAAAGACTAGGAGGCTATGGGGAGGCTAAAGAGAAGGAAAGTAATTGTTGTGTTTTAATTTTTTACCATCAATCCATTCTGCTTGTATAGGAAAGCAGAATTTATGCCGTAGCCAAATCTGGTTTAAGGATGTCTGAAGCCTTCACCATGGAATCTCTTAACAAAAGTAAGTGGTTTAGATGTCTCTCATCAATAAAAATTCTTACAGTGATTTGTAAGCAGGGACCAAATGTCCCATATTCCTTTAAGATATTTTTATGAATATTCCATTATCTCCTATTTAAAACCTAGAAGATTATTGGTAGTCTTTCCATTGACTTCTATTACCTTGCCTCTTGACTTTGTGCTGAATTTGTACTTTGTTCACTCGTTTCCTTTGCAATTCATTTTGAAGATTCTTTACCAGGTACCAAGGTAAGAGATTATACTTCCGATTTAAAAAGGGCTAGTGGTCGTGATTACAATTTATTTATACTCCTTAAAACCACTGAAATTTTAAAAAGCTATAAATCTCACATCCAAAACAGTTCAAGAGTTAGTTTGCTTTTTAGAGCAGTTAAACAAAGCAAAAAATTACATTTGAATTTGGTTAATTGAGGAGTAAATTAGGAAGGCTATTTATACAATATGTTGCTTTTTTAGGTGCTGTTTCACTAACTTCGTACTCCACATCTGGCTTATATACATCTCTGATATATAAGAACATGACCACTCCTGTCTACACCACTTTGAAAGGGGTAACTGTATTACTATTAAAGGAAATTTTTAAATACCATTGGGAACTTGCTCTTTCACACTTGATGCTACCATGCCAAATACGTCATAAGATGACGTTTAGAGATCATAGAACCCCAGAGGTAATAGGGGTTATAAAATGCTTATAAAATGTTACCAGCCCAGATCAGTTCTTCTTAGGTCCTGCTGATTTTTTGCAAAGACTTGTTAATTATTAAATAGAGCCACATGGTGTTCAGTGCCATAATTAAAAGTGTGTGTATGTGTAGAAATGTCTTTGTTTCATTGCCAAAGCTGGTTTTAGTCAAATAGCCAGCAGTAACTAATCACAGCATTGTTTGTTTTCTGGCAGCCTTTTGTGATTTGGAAAGACCCATGCCTTGAGCTACCTCAGGTTTCTGTTCTGAAGTGTGGGGGTGGTTGAGGATACAGTGTGCAGAGGAAATTCAGTTTTATGTTGATATTTGTGTACCAAAACTCACAACCCAAGTAAGAACAGCTTTGAATGTTAAGAAGCCAGCAGAGTTCTGCTACGGTATGAAGGAAATGACTGATACCCTTTATGCAAGGTATCAAAGAATGTTTTGTTAATTTCTGCAGAAAGCAACTCAAATAAGCAACAGCCCATTTCTAGATGAGTCGTCAGGATCTGAGGAAGAAGACAGCTCTCGGTCCAGCTCAAGGACTTCTGAGTCTGATTCTCGAAGCAAAAGTGGTCTGGGTAGTCCTCGGGCTATGAAACGAGGTAGGCCAAACTGTAAGAATTAGTAACTTCTGGAAGTTTGGAAAACTAGGCAGTTTACATGATATTCTTAGAAATTGACTTCTTCCTTAAACAGCATGGCCATCTTAAATCTCAGGACACGTTAAATTTTACCTCAGCTATCAAAGCCTAGATCTCTTATTCAAGCAGGAGAAAGGACTGTTACACATGGCTTTTCATTTCTGGTATTATAGATGGCTTGGTAAGGCATTAATCTAGTAGCTGGCTGTTGTCATGAGGGAAAAGTGACTTGTACATTTAAAGCAAGAAGCTCCATTTCATCGATGCTCTGTCATGCCAAGGACTTCCTATGACCTTTTACTGTACATAGGTAAAAATGGCCTAGGAAAAAGTAATTGCCATCAGAAAAAAACCCTGAATATATTCAAGCTTTTAAAATAAAGTAACAGTTTAAAGCAATCAGAAAGCAGGTGGAAAAGTTCCCTCAACAGAGTATTTGTGTCATCTCGTGCAGTAAAGAACTGCTTTAATTTCTACATGGGGAGACAAGGGAGACCAAGATCTAAGATCCTAGTGAAGCCAAGTGTTAAGATCCTTCATTATACATTGCTTTAGAAATGCAACATAACATTATTCAGTTGTTCCTATTAACATGTTAAGATCCCAGTTAGCTGGAGCTCCACTCAGTCACGCTTGAGCAGGCAGACACAGGCACTGGTCCCCTAGGAGTTTTTCAGTGCCCGCCACGCAGAGCCTCAAGTCCTGTTTCCAGTGATGTAGTTAGAGTTTTGCTACATCAGTGTGAAAAGGACTCGTAGTTCCCACTTCCCAGCAGCTCCATCTTGCTGAGCAAAAGCCAGTGCTGTGGATGCAGACACGTCTCATCTTACATGCTTGCACAACAGGAAAAGTAAATTAGCTAATTTAATAGCTGGTTTCACCCACAATTTATATCCGTGTCTGTAAAATGGAACCATGCTCCTTGTTCATGCTTTCTTCTCAGAAAATACTCCTTGCATTGTTTCATGCATGGAAACCATTCTTAACCACAAAACACATATGTACGTATCTTTGTTGAGATCACATTGTTTAAAAATCTAGGCAGTCACAAATTCCACAAAGCACATAATTAGCTTGCTGCGTATTTTTTGTTAAAGATCCTACATGAGAAGAGAAGAGATGAACTCACTCTGAAAGCCCGGATGGGGACTAAAGGTTTTGTTTGTTTTTTTGTTTTTGTTTTTGTTTTTTTAAATAAAATTGGCAAATTAGTTTGGAAATTAATGAGACAAAGGAAACAACGCATATTCATTTCAATCTTGGAGAGTAACCTTTCAGAGTAGAACAGTAGTCAGAAAGTAAAACTTTACAGAAGGACATGCTCACACATTTGAAAATAATCATTTCTATGATGAATAAGGGAGGAGTTTGAATTTTTATTGCTGTTCACTAGAATTGAAAACAGGGTGCATTTTTTTCAGGATTAAAGCTAATAAACTTTAAAAAAAATCTGAAATTTGGAATTCAGATTTTCAGAAAACCTCAGTATAAAAATTCACACTAATTGCAAAATTAAGTCACCTACAACTTCAACATATGGCAGATCTTCAGCACAGCTTCTTAGTACACAAGCACTTGCATGAGAAATCCAGATACCAGAGTGAATGATAGAAAGGGGAAGGGGAAAGTTGCTTAGTTTAAAGATCCTGTATTCATTTTCTAGAGAATGAGTATGATGCATGGCACTAACTCTCTCCTTAAAAAAGGTATTGTAATATAACAGAAGGTGATATAGAACACGTTTATTTGTTGTTTCATTCACAAGTGATTTAAACTCTGTTTAATTACGAAGAAAATGGGATTTGGGTATTAGCACCATGCTAATAGTTTGATATGCTGATATTTAAATAAATGCTTGGTTCCTGATGCATTTATGTTGATACTTGTGTTTGCCTGCAGATCCTACTCAGATATTCTTTCTGCATGGATATTCTGATCTCATTTATTTCTAATGTAATGAAAAAATATAAAGAAACATCTCACTTCTTTTAACTCAGGGGTGTCTCTGTCTTCTGTGACCTCAGAAAGTGACTATGCTATTCCTCCAGATGCATATTCAGTAGATACAGACTATTCAGAGCCAGAGCAGAAACTTCCTAAGACCTCTTCCTCATCTAGTGATAATGGAAAAAATGTGAGTACTCAACTTCTGTGAAGAAGAAGTGTACCTGGGGTGCTGTGTGTTAATTTACGCTCAAAGACTGCTACCAAATCTCTGTATTTAGTCTTGCTGACTCACAGACTGCCTTATGAGTACAAATGGCAAAATACACCAACAGTAAGTTAACCATATAAGACTATAATGATAGAAGGAAAGTGGAGGATAATTCTGAGCCTTCTATATAATGAATGGAAATAGGCAGACAGCTCCAGAAGACAATTCAAAGCACTTAAGATTTTCTTTCTTGGAACCAGATCTAGTATCAGATTGCATATGAAACACTAAAATCAGCTTATTTGAATATTCAGGGAAATAGAAGTACATTCTACTGAAGGAGCTGGAGGCATCAGTAGAAATGTATGTGCAGTAATATGTTTTTATAGCTTCATCATTCAGGGAACACAACTTCAGGCATTAGAGAAATCATAAGTAGAGTGACACGCGAGGACAGGTCAAAGAAACCAAACCATTACTGGGTACTTGTCTGGTTTTTAATGGCCTGTGTTAGTAGTTAGTGTCTTGACATAAAAGTGGATTGACTGCCTGGTGATGAAGATAATTTATTTTAAGCTTTCTTCACAGAGTAAAACTGTGAACTCTGTTCTACAGGTGTACACACTAAAACTATGTCTGTGCAGAGCTCTGAATTACAGTGCTCTATGTCTGGTCTGTAAGTTAGGCACTGAAGTTGGGAAAAAATGTATTTACATTGTATTCATTTTGTTCCCTGTTTAATAGAAATAATTAGAAAGTAAAAACAGGAATCATTATATTCTTCATTCTTTTGTATAGTTCTGGGCAAATCCCTTACTCTCCTTCATGTACTATAACTGTAAGTAGGGATATTAATTAGTTATCCCACATGCATGGCATTTGTCTTAATCGATGCTTGTAAAAACTTTGTCCTTGGATTAAAAGTCTCATCAAATACTGTAATTATTATTTAGCATGCTTTTACATCATTAAAATGTCTATGTGTATGTGTATTATACATATCTCTGAGGGGTATAGGTATCCATGTGTACCTAACTACTTTTTGTTTAACTTCTGAATAATCAGGAACCTTTGGAAAAATCTGGATATCTGTTAAAAATGGGTGGTAAAGTAAAGACCTGGAAACGGCGGTGGTTCGTGCTTAAAGGAGGTGAATTACTATACTACAAATCTCCAGTAAGTACATGTAACTTTAACTTATCTCCTATTTAATATTAGATTGGTTTTACAGTGAGTCTAGGGCTGCTAGAAGGAAAATAAATGCATTCCTGGTGTCTGAGCTGTTAGAGAGTGATTCATGACTCAGTTCCTCAAGAGGTGCACAAGGTACTCCATGTCTAACTAGGAAGTATTTATCAAGATTAATGTTTAAATGAGTTCTATAATTATTTTTTGCTATTTGTCAGTAGATTTAAAATATTCTTTTTCCATTCTTTCTATACAGAGTGACGTCATTCGAAAACCTCAAGGTCAAATTGAGCTAAATGCATCCAGCCACATTGAAAGGGGTGATGGAAAACAAACAATTCAGGTGCCTGCTTTTCTCCTCTGTGGTTCAGTGGGTATTTATTCCCTCCATCAGCAAACTGACCCCTTGTTCCAGTCCCTGTTTGAAACCAAAGAATCATTTCAGTTACATGAACTATAGAAGGGCCTGCAAGTAGTCTTGTTTGTATTGCTACAAAGGTCAGATCGTCATATATGAGAAAGAGAGTAGTCTTGGGGCCACCCATTAGGGTTGAGAGTTGTTTGTCTGAAAGAAGATAACTTGAGTTTTCTCAGCTCTGCTGTCCTGGAACTTTTCAGATAAAGCCTTAGAAAGGGCCTGTCTGCTCTGCCTGCCCACAGTATGTTTTGTTAATGGGAAGGACTTTGGGGATAATAAACTCCCCCCAAAGTTGTGAAACTACATTGGGTAGTATAAGTTACAACCCCCACACTGTGGAGTCGAATATATGTTCATAAAGCTCAAAATTCTTCTGTTACTACATAGCTGACCACAGAAAAACGAACATACTACCTGACTGCAGATTCTCCCAACATCTTAGAAGAATGGATCAAAGTACTACAGAATGTTCTTAAAATTCAGGCTGCCAGCCCACTTTTCATACAGCCTGAAATCAAGCCAACTATGAAAGGATTACTTACAAAGGTAGGAACACTCTTCTTCCCCCAATCTGCTTTATGCCATATTTTTTAAGAATAATATCTAGATGAAAATGGCTCTAAATGAAAATGGACCTGTAAAGGTCCCTCTGGAACAGATGCCATCCAGAGGGGCCTTGAAAGGCTTGAGAGGCAAGCCCATGCAAACCTCATGAAGTTCAGCAAGGCCAAGTGCAAGGTCCTGCACATGGGTTGGGGCAATCCCAAGCACAAATACAGGCTGGGTGGAGAATGGATTGAAAGCAGCCCAGAGAAGGACTTGGGGGTGCTGGTAGATGAGAAGCTGAACATGAGCCAGCAGTGTGTGCTTGCAGCCCTGAAAGCCAACCATGTCCTGGGCTGCACCAAAAGTAGCGTGACCAACAGGTCAAGAGCGGTGGTTTTCCCCCTCTACTCTGGTCTCGTGCAGAGTACTGCAGTACTGTGTCCAGTAAAACAGACAGGTATTTGCTTTCCCAGTACTTTACAATGTGAACAATCCAGAAGGACTACCAACTCACCTACTTTGGGCAGTATTTTTCTTCTGTTTGTTTGATTTGATTTGGTTTTTCTTTTTGTCTTTTTAATTAACTAGTTCCTGTGTTGAGCCCTCTATTTGCACTTCAGTGGTATCCCAGTTCAGCATATGTTTCAGTAGCTAATTGACCTACCTTATCTTAGTGGAGTGCTCTCTTTTTCTATATTACTCACTGGGACAGATTATCTCAAGATAGTAAGAATACTGTATAAAAGGAATTTTTCTCTTTTAATTCTTCAGTTTCCTTTGCTTCCACTAATTTAGGCCTGATCCAAAGCCAAATGAAAAACTCACACTGGCTTTACTAGACTTTAGACAAGCATCTAATGCTTTAATTCTTATGCCCTTAATAGAGTTATGCAGTTTTAATTTTTTGTCTAGTAATGTGGAAAGGAATTTAACGAAGACATTTATTCCCAACATCACCAAAGTTCAGATATGGTGAAATGTAGTCTGTATTTCTCTGGCTGTGCTTGTTCCTAATGTTCTGTAATTTCAGGTGAAACATGGATATTCCAAAAGAGTTTGGTGTACCTTAGTTGGAAAAATTCTGTATTATTTCCGTAATCAAGAAGACAAGGTAGGTCCCTTACTTGTTTCCTCAGTGAATGGAAGATAACATACTGAAGCAGACCTTAAACAATAATTTACAGCTTTATTAAGATACAGTTGTCCTGGGTAGTATATGCCCATTTTATCTTGATTACTAAACATTTAGACTTCACAGATGGTCAGCTTGGAAGGTTCCTATCTAATAGACAGTATTCCAGAGCATGCCCCTTGGTCTCCTTCACCTACAGGACGTGATACATATTCTGCATCTTCTTATCCCCAGCCAAAGGGGGACACTGATTTGCTGGCAGTTCAGGTATCCATTTCTGATGGGTGTGAGACTCATCAGAAAAGACTTGGCTGTTATTTACTTCTGGATCTTTTCCAACTCCCCATCAGAATTACGGAAGAGGAGCTCACTGTCTACAGCTGACGATATGGGCAGAAATGGAGATGGAGGTTGGCAAGAGAAAGGGAAGAGAAAATTATTTCTGAAACCTAGAGAAGATATTGTTTGAGGAAGAAATGGAATCCAATCATCTTTAAGCTAACCTCCCAACATCCCATATCCTCTAGGACACAATGAGCTAAGAAAGAGCAAAACCTGGCTCTTCCACATTGGGCCTGACCTTTAGTTCTCCACCCACACTTCTGAATACTGTTGGTCCTAGTATATCCAGTCATATTTACCTACAGAGACAGGACAAAGGACACCTCCTAGTCATACTTGTCACCTGTCCTTTTGCTCCCAAGATATTGTTTTGTCATCAAGAAACATCTTTTTAATGGAGGTGGGTCAGGAAAAAGTGTTTGTAAACTTTTGTAAAAAGAATTCTTGTTAATAACACTGACATTATGAATATTTGATTAATAACCTTATTACCTAGCTCTACCAAAGAGACTGCTGACACTTGACAAAAAGGTGACAGTCCATTGAGCCATTATAACCAACAGTTAAAAAAAATACAGAAATTTCATTTGTTACTTTTAATGTAACCAAATAATCACACTGGACCCAGTAATTCCTAGTATTTGTATAAAGCTAGTTATTCCCTTTGTTATCCCTGCCTTTTTTAGCCATTTTTAAACACCCAACTACACCCTCTTTCTAGAACTATATGAATAAGTTAGCAGTGACCATCCATCAAAACATTTTATTTTAATTACTCTTTTAAAAAGTGTAATAAAGGGCTGGGAAATCAAATGACTAGAGTATTAATCTCTAGCTCATCTTATATTAAAATTAACTTCCATTTTCTCTTATGAAGAAATCTCTATGTTTAAAATATCTGAATTTACACATTTTTATCATTGAAGATTTTTCAGGGTTTAGCATGCCCTTTAGAAGAATCTAAGAACTTTGCTGGATCCTTGTGAATATCTCCCTCAGATCTGGAACAAGTATTGCTGCCCTTTTAAAGCAAAATTGAAACTAATTTGCTAGTTTGTAATGGAATAAGAATTTTGCTTTTGTAAGCAGAATGTGTACGAAAAGTTTTCCAAAGCTAGTTCATTTCTAATGTTCAACAATTTGCTAATTAAAAACACGTTTGCTGTAGCCAAATGTGTCTTTGCGGAAACAAATTACACAATCTTCAGTGGTTAATACAGTAATGGAGACCATTTAAGTGGCCTCCTTTCAAAATGGAATACAAATTAAAAAATAAGACAGCTGTGTTTTAGTGAAACCTAGTGAATAAATCAGTCTTGAATATTTGTATATGAAATAACATCTGTCGATTCTCAGATTCTTACCTTGTTCAAAAAGTTGATGCTTCAGAAGGACCACAGAAAATACAAGTCACCACATACATCTTTAATCCTTACTAGTGAGGGCACTGGAATAAAGAGCCACTACTACATGATGTTTTCTTCAAAATTATTGTATTTTTAACTGCTCACTTTATGCAATCACTGCTCAGGAAGCCTACCCTAGACTGAGTCAAACTGGCAAGCTACTCTCCAGTATCATATTTTCAATTTTTAAACAGTATTATTTAGAAGCCTTTCCCTGGCATTGATATTTTAAGACAACTTATTTCAGGCTTACACTTGAACTTGGCACAAATAAGATGCTAGTTACTCTAGTGCACAACTAGCGTTTTTCCAAAGTGAAAGAAACATCCTTCTCCTGAATCACTAAGCATTGCTAGACATCACAAACAACACAGAAACAGTAGCCAAGGCTTCTTCACTACACCATTAAATATCACTCTTTTGAATATCCTGAACAGCTAGAGAAAGAGCAGGGGTGCTGTGGGAAGGAAGGGAGCTTTGCATAAAATAGCCAGTAAGGACTGTCATCCTGTCAGTCCTCTCACCCAGTTGTGAAGATTGCATGATGTATCTGTGTTTGTCGTGGCTTCCTGTTGATAATGACTATGAAATAATTTTACATCTGTGAAGATTTCCTTTTGAATGGCTTTTCATATAAAATATTTCCTGATAATTGATCATAACTACATATACAACTGAATACTCGAGTACTGTAATCTGTCAGACTGGCGAATGAAACCAACTGAGAAGGTCTACCAAACAAAAAATTTACCTTTTGAATTTATAGCATGAACAAAATAGATACGTCAGCATTACAATGCTGTCCTTTGAAGTGACAAGCTTATTCTAGCTTATTCTTCCCTTGACCCAGGGAAGTTTTGCATGGAACCATGTGTAAATATTGAAGAATTACTTCTCTCACCCTAACAGACATGCATTGTGTTAACTAGATACAGAAGCAGACCTGGGAAAGAATTATTTAAAATCTCACTTTCAGACTTTGGCACATAGCATTCTCCTGCTGCTGTCTGCAATGGCTGGCTTATCTGACATTCCTTGGCAGGACTAAAAATGAATAAGTATAGAGGGGTATGGATAGTCATTCATGTTTTTCTTTCTATTTGTAGAGTAAGAAATATGAAATTACTGTGCACTGAAGCAAACATTTGCTCTCTCACCACTTCGGTGTTTACTTTCAGTTTCCTCTTGGTCAAATCAAGCTTTTTGAGGCAAAGGTTGAAGAAGTTGATAGATCATGTGATTCTGATGAAGATTATGAGGCTAGTGGTCGCAGTTTATTATCAACACATTACACTGTTGTTATCCACCCCAAAGATCAAGGACCTACTTATCTTCTTATAGGATCCAAACATGAGAAGGTAATAAAAGGACTTTTTAATTGATTTTCAGTAACATATCTGTGAATCTGTGAGTATGATGCTGTGATATGAATAGTTCTTAAAGAGGAGGAGGGGGGACCTACAAGTCATCTGGCTTGTAGTTTGATATCATAAACAAGGAGGAGGTCCTGCTTCATTAACATCAAACAGAGTGTGTCTGCGAACTAACGCTGTCATAGGTAATCCTTTTTAAAACAGATTAAAATAAGCAGGCTGGCGTACATAAGGAGATGGTGCAGTATATCAAATATGCTGTAATTGGAGAATTTTGCTCACATTACACTAACTTGTAGGCAGACCTGTAGCAGACCTTCCTGAGAGGTATTGGGATACTGTTATCCATTTTCACAGGTAAGGCTAACAGTAGGGAAGAATGCTGTATTGAAGAAGAAATGAGAGGTATGGTTACAACCATTTGATTATTATTGCTTCGTTGTTCCCAGTAATCTTGTAGACCTCATTTTGCTTTCTGGCCTTATCCCCAGGTTAGCAGGATCTGGCAGTGATAAAAAGGCACTTACATTAGGTTTCTGAAGAGGAAGGGAAGAATGCCCTGATAATTAGCCATGATTTCTGAGGGTAAAAGACTTCTGAAGAGAGCCCTGTCCAATCTTCCTTGCTTAATATTTGTAACAGACACCATGAATACAGGTGTATTCGAATACAGGCAAATTCCTTTGGACTTCAACAGGAGTGTATGGCAGTGTTTCAAGGTGAGCACAAAATCTTGATGAAGCAGCTTCTTCCAACATGGAATTAGTGAGCTGCTGTGTGTTTTTCTACTTTAGGACACATGGCTTTACCATCTGACAGTTGCAGCTGGAATTACGAGTGTAAATGTCGGATCTGAGTTTGAACAACTTATCTGCAAATTATTACATATGGAAGGTGATACCTGTAAGTTTGTTTTGTTTTAACTAATAACAATACTTATTTTTGTTTCAACTAATAATAAAACTAATACTTATTTACTGAATGCACTTATGAACTGAATTAATTGCAAAACCTACATATTTTATCTGTTTAGCTTCTCAGATCTGGAGACATCCTACCCTTTGCCACAGCAAAGAAGGAATTGCTTCCCCTCTTACAACATTGCCATCAGAAGCCTTGCAAACTGAAGCAATTAAATTATTCAAGGTAAAACCATAGCAGATGCTTCTTTTATTAACTGACTTACTATTTAACTCTTAGCTAAAGAATGGCTTTTAGTTGTCTCATTAGAGATGTTCAACAGATAAGGAAAAAAGAAAAAAGAGACGTTTACTATTACCTTTAGTGGAGGTAACTAATGGAGAGTAGCAGAATGTCCCCGTATTATCTCGACAAAGAGTATCACTTCCAATGTAAAGAGATCACTTGTAGCTGTGAGCAACCAGTTTAGGCTGCAACTTTTGCCCTTTCTACTGAGGTTATTGATAAAGTGCAAGTTAGTAGAAAAATCCACAGCCACTATGGGTGATAATAATGTTATAATTAAGTTTATAACCCCCAGAGAACCTAACAGAGTGGATCTCTGTATTTGAAGAACTGTATCTGAAATACTATTTTTTCAGTTAGATTTCAAGAGGAACAAATGGTAGGTGAAAATTTTGTTGTAGAAATATTTAAATCAGCTAGAAGACATTTTAAAAAATCTAAATAAAAACAAAGCAAAGCCAGTGTTTCTAGTTTAAGCAAGTCATGGATTATTTTAAATGGAGATAGAAGGCAGAGATTCTACTGCTCTTTTTAATAAAATCTTGTCTTCATGTGAAGTAGCTATTCTTAAAAGACTGATTAGCTATTCTAGTAATATAAATAGAGAAAATATTACAGAGTAAAATTATTAAAAGTATTTCATGACAGTTTTGTGAATTCACTTTTAAAGATTTTTATATACCTTTAAAAATACACATATCTCCTGGTAGCAGTTACAAGGCTTTATGATTAAGAGACATATAATGGTTCATAATTGCTGTGCCGCAGATAGTTTCTTGCAAATTTTTATATGCCAGTAAAACCTTACATCTTTCCCAGTTAAAGGCCAGCTAGGTGGTTGATCTCTAAGAGAGGGAGTATAATGCAATGCCATTAACCTTCTTTCTTCTCTCTCCTGCCCTCACCTAGGTAAAACTACTCCTGAACATTAACTAATAGCCAGGCTATAAAGTCTGCTCCAGAGACAAAATAAAATCTTGTTGTTCCTTTTTCTGTACATTGTGAAATAAATTACAAGTTGGAAGGCATGGTGCTTGGATAAATGAACTTTCTCCACAGAATTTACACAAGACTAAAGACCAAATTCCCTGAAGCATCTACTGTCTGGAGAATTTTGATGTAATGGTTCCAATCTAGAAAGGAATTAAAGACAAGCACCATATGTTCAGTCACAGCCACTTGTAGGCAAACTTTCCAGCTTGTTTGTCTGAAATGTTTGCAGCACTATAAAGAAGTACATCCATCTTACTTTCTGCAATCCTGCAGCATGAACATTGAAAAGGGACTGTACTTCCCTGATAAAAATTAATGTACATTTATTTGGAAACCACTTTCTGAAATACTTTTCAGACCTAACTCAAATCGCAGACACTTGCCTAAAATAAATAAATAAGAGATTACTTGTATGAACTTTGCTGAAACTTTGTATAAATCAGTTTAAAAGTCAGGTAGGGAATTGATTTAGAAGCAGAACAGGTCATGTTTCAGTTATTCCATTGGTGGTAAAAATTAGTCTTGTGCATCCACATATTTTCAGAAAGTCTAGAAATAGATTGGACTTCCATCCATTTCTTGTATTTTGCTTACATACCTTGAAAATTCATCAACTATTATATAGAGTAAATGCAATGAGTGATATGCAAGCTTTCTTCTAACACAGCACAACAAATGCTTAACACCTGGCTTTCCTAAGACAGTACTGGGGATAGGAAAGGTTACACTTACCCACAGTAAAAACCCAGTGAAAGCCAAGACATAAAACAAATGGTTCTGAGTTATACAGAATGTCTTAAAAGATTCGTTGGAATGTTGTGTATGTGAACTCACTTGCTTATTATTTTATATCTAGACCTGCCAGTTGTTTATAAATGCTGCAGTTGACTCTCCTGCCATTGATTACCATGTATCTTTGGCCCAAAGTGCGTTGCAGATCTGCCTCACACATCCTGAACTTCAAAATGAGATCTGTTGTCAGCTTATTAAACAGACTAGACGTCGACATCCACAAAACCAGGCAGGACCAATACAGGTACCCCAGTATTTTATTTTAATGGCATCTATTTCAATAGCATAAGTGTGACGAGAAGCTGTAGTGCCATGTTGTGGAATCTCAGATACACTCAAGGTTTCTGATAGAGTCACCTCTTGTATGTCACGCTGTTCTGCACACACCGTGCATGCTAGGTGGTAAAACATGACCAGCAGACATACCTGTTATCTAGAAACAGGCCATCTCTCAGATATGGACAGTACTTGTGCATTGCTAAAACATCCACAAAGCTTTTTTAATAGACATAGCACATTCATGTCAATTAACACACACTGAAGTTACATATGGCTGATGGAGTTTAAACTAACCATAATCCTTCTTTGCAATAAATTGCTGCTATCATAATCCACTAGCATGATTTTTAAGAGTTAACATGTTGAATAAAATATTTGCAGCCTCACACAAATTTTTTTAAGTCCTAAATTCATGGGGTAGTTTCCCACACTTGCTCCTACTGCAGTGTCTTCCTGAAACAGAGCCGATGCGAGCCTCCATCAAAGTACAAGTATTTGATGAAAGGAAATATCTGTTCCTGTGCTGTCAAATTTATATTTAATACCAGGCAGGACAGAAATCAAGACAGAGAAACCCCATATTCTAAATTTCACTATGATGCATTGATACAGTTGAGAGGAAAGTAGTTGCGACGTTAGTAAGTGTATATCCAGAATACACGAGAGCAGTCTATATTAAGTGAAGCCTATGGATACATATTGAGCAATGCAAATATACCAAAATATTGAATAATTGTTTTTTCAATAGTTATTATCTGCTTAGTAGGAGGACAACATCTTATGAGTTGCTTCATAATGTATATAACAGGAGAGCTGAATGAAAATTGCACAGGCTTCTCCTCGTTTCTTTGTGCTTTGCCTTGCAGCCTTAGTGTTTGTTTTTCTGTGTATTAACTGCTTTTTATACAAACTGATCTGCTTTCCCATTTCCAGCCCCAAAATAACTTGCTGTACACAAGTAAATAGAGAGCATTTTGGCCTCCCAGTGAGATGACATACTTATTTACTCAGCTTTTTCTCTGTTTTGAGGTTTTATTCCTATTTACAGCTGTCTGTTACTCAACATGGCACAGCAAGCTGCAATGCGGCCAGCAGCCACAGCAGAAGTTTTACTTTGTAAGATGTTTAAAACAGTGAATGTCTTCGTTTTGTCCAGGGCTTACAGCTCTTGGCTCTCTGCGTTGGACTCTTTCTGCCCCAGCACCCATTCCTGTGGCTTCTTAAACTTCATTTAAAGAAGAACGCAGATTCCAGGTGTGCCTGAATATTATTACCTAGCTAGTCGACTGGTCTTTCTGAAATACCTTATTTTCAATCTTTCATTTAATATTTCAGATCTTTTTGACATACATTTAAAAATAAATTTCAGTAGAATTGTGCTCCAGTGCTACTAACTGTAGTACATGTTACTTCTATGCATCACTTGGGAAAATTATCCTTTGTTTTAAAAAATATTCTGCAGTGGAACTCTGACTGTATGTTGCAAAACCATGATAACCAAAATGTGGCATTTACAGAAAACACTCCGAGCCATGTTCATCTTTGGCACAATTCTGTTGGTCTCGGTGGACTAATTCTCTTTATAATTCCACATGGAAAAATGTGTTGGAAATCTTGCAGAGTGAAATCTAAGTGCTCCTCCCATTTGTCACCCCCAGAGAGATTTACTCACAGTTTACTATCCTTCCAATCAGTCCCCAAGAATTGCCTTATTTCTCTTTTTGTTACAGGACTGAATTTGGGAAATATGCAATATATTGTCAGCGATGTGTAGAGCGCACCCAGCAGAATGGAGACAGAGAAGCCAGACCTTCCAGAATGGAAATCCTTTCCACTCTTCTAAGAAACCCCTACCACCATTCACTGCCCTTCAGTATTCCAGTTCATTTCATGAATGGCATATATCAGGTAATGTCAAGTAGACCACAAAATCTGAGCTCTCCCAACCCTTGCTATTAGCATATACATGAAGTAGTACATCACAAACAGAACTGTAAGTGTTAAGGTAAACATGGTTAAAGTTTCATCCTGTGCCAGCGCTAGCAACGGCAGGCACAAGGTACTTGTGATCTGATTTGATCAGCAAAGAGTAAAGGCTTAGGAGGAAATCTTTAAAAGAAAAAAAAAAAATTACAACAGAAGTTCTGTTTCTTATTTAACCTGACCACCAGATGAATGAATTAGACTGAAGAAAAGGGAAAGGTATTAAATTCCACTTCCTTTCATCAGACATCTTGAAAGTTAAATATCTCAGTGAAGGCCTGGAAGCACAGCTGTAGCTCCCATTATCAGTCATGAAGGATAACTGCATTTGTTACAGAACAAACACAGCTTCATTCTTAACTCTTTTGGGACTTCACCAGTCAAAGCCTGTAGTGAATACTGCTTCACATCCTGGTTTGTGTTTCTAACCATGAGAGCTGGCTGAAAAGAGTTTTTTAGCAATTCACAGTATTCCTAGACAGAAAGCAAGTTTTTATATGAAATCAAAAGTATATTAAATAAACTTTTAATTTTGGGTCACAGAAGAACTCAGCTTTTTTCCCCGCTCTAAGTTACTTAATTGCTTACCGCTCGCCAATAAAACAGAAAAAACAACATGTATTTAAATCATCCTAAAAGGTTTCAAAATTGAAGTTTGAAGAAGAAAAGGAATAACTGCTCATAGTTATTTATCGGTCAAAAATGTCTACTTCCGAGGGCTACAAAATCTGTAATTAAATATATAAATTGCTTCAGTGGGATCAGCAAATAAGCAATTGTAGTGGTATTGAAAACTCTTGTGTCATTTCTGAAGCCAGATTCAGCAGATTTTTTTTTTTATGCCAACCACTGAGAAGCCTAGAACACAAGTCCAAGATCCATTTTCAAGACATTTCTTTACCAAAAGAGTAAAACATCTTCAACATGTCAAATACAGGGAAACGCCCTCAAAACAGATTTAAGTGAACATCAGCAAATAGTATCTGTGTAAAGGCCATTCTCTGTATCTTGCCAAAATGCTGTAATACTAATAACAGACAAAAATTCAGATTTTGGGAAAAAAAAATTATAAGGCTCTATGTATTACTGACCTAGCTAGTACTGACAGAGGAACATTTGTAAAATGTTTTGGATCAACCAATGTAGATCTCCCACCATATCCCTCTGAAGTTCTACATGATGAAAAATTATTAATTGATTGAAAACTGTAGGAAATTATGGTTTTCTTCATTTTTCAAGTCACAAAAAGCTCAGATACCAGACTGCTCTCTGTTATATAAATTCTGTAGCAGAAATTCAAGTGTAGCAAGTGCAAAGAAACTAGTATAAACAAAGAAAATAAAACCAAAAATATAACATTTTAAAACATTTTAATAGTGACTTTGATTTCATAAACAAAATGCAATAAGGTACAATCTGCTGGTAAGTTAATCATTTTTTGGCTGGAGAAAAACTCCATTGAATTGACCTCCCATGTGGAAATCTTGAATCTTTTCCAGACCCTTTATGGAAATTTTTAATTTCCAGTGACAGTAAGTTATTCACAGAGGATGGAATGCTTCTTATATTCCCACTGTTATTCCACAGGTATCATCTTCCAAAATCTTGGAAGGGGAGAGATATAAATGTGATAGCAAAATACATTTTGGTTGCCTCTTTAGGTTGTTGGGTTTGATGCCTCTACCACAGTGGAAGAATTTCTGAACACCCTGAACCAGGATACAGGGATGAGGAAACCAGCTCAGTCAGGATTTGCACTGTTTTCTGATGATCCCTCTGGAAAGGATATAGAGCACTGTCTTCAAGGAAACATCAAGGTACAACAAAAGCCTTTAATGAGCTTTAAATATAAAACAACAAAATATCTTCATTTTACAGAGCTCTCTTCAGAAAATGTAAAGGAAAACACTTTTCAGGCTGAAAACTGTCTTAGCGTAAAAGGAGCGATTTAAAAAAAAATAACTTTTTCAATTGCTGAAATTCATTCAGTGAATTATATTTAAAAGCTTTGTCCAGGAGACCGATATTATTCCGAGAAGTAACATCTGGGTTAAAAAAGAAAAACTAAGCTGTTACTAATCACAGTTCTTTAAAACTAAAAAGCAATTGGAGTCCAACATGTGTTTAGAGATTTCATTTAACATATAGCTCCGCAAAATGACCACTTGAGGTCCAAAAAGTCACTGATACTGGGGTGGAGATCTTGGGGAATTAAAAAAAGAAAGGGTTCCTTATCTAAATTCAGAATATTAGAGTTCAATTTGGGAAATGTCCAATGTTTGGCTTATCATTGTTCTGAATTCTGAATTTTAGTTCCCCCAATTGCTGGAATTAAATTCTTTGTAGCAAAGAGTGGCAAAATGCAACAGAATCTATGCTTTAGAAAAATATTAAATAATTTTTCAAGCCTTTCAGCAACTAATTAATAACTAATTATTCTTGCTTCTACCAAGTAGACTTTTGCACCCTTTGGCCAATGTTCACAGCTGCACTTTGAGTGACAAGGCACAGTACAACCAGGCCTAGTGACAAACAAGCAGAGTCATCATGATCAGCTCTCTCCCCCCAACAGAATAATTACCATATGGAAAGCAAAATGTATAAAAATATACTTCTTTTCTTGGTAAATGTAACTTTAGAAGCTGTTCACACTAATGCTTCCAGGAAGGCTGTTTTATGAAGGAACAGTGACTTGAAGCCCAGCAGGGCTCCCAGGACCTCCACTCCGCCTCCTCCCCTTCTGCCCACCTACCCATCTACACTCCATCTTGTGAATCACTCTTGCTGCACTTCATAACAAACTTCACACAAACTTTATAGCAGTTATTAGAAAGGATCTGCAAAACTCCAGCATGCAGCAGAAAGAGAAGGCAGAGATCAAAGACATTTGATGAATTATATAACAACTCACTCGGTATAATTACACATTCATTAGCTGCTGCTAAGTCAAGTCAAGTACCTGGCCTTTCCATATAAGCATCTTATGGCTCTTTTTCCAAAGGTAGTGTGTGTGTGTTGCAGGATAAACAAATAACAAAAATGTTTATTATTAAATGATCCAACTAAGAAATGCAAGTAATGTTATCTTTCAGTAAGTTTAAAAATTCAAGCTTTGTATGTTTCTGATGTGTAATAGGTAAAAGATATTAAAATAAGTTGACAATTTCTATTCAGAGGTGTTTTCAAAGAAATACATGGCAAAGTCAGTTTTGTGTTGCTTTCCTTCTAGATCTGTGACATTATTTCAAAATGGGAGCAAGCCTCCAAAGAACAACACCCTGGGAAATGTGAAGGCACAAGGACTGTCCGCCTTACTTACAAAAATAGGTTTGTTTAGGATGTATAACATCTCTGCCTTGTCCCACAATTTGTTTTTAATTTCTGCAGAGTTTCTTCATCTGAAAAATATTGGCTGACGCAAAGCTTGCAACAATAATAGTAAATGGGTGTAACTGGAGATTTTTTTAAAAAATATATAATTACTTTTTTCTAGTTCTTAAGTTGTGAGCAGGGCTGCCAAAAAAAAAAAAAAAAAAAAAAAAGGCAACACTGAATTCAGAAGACTGAAATTAAATATTTGCCCAACTGGTTCAAGTACAAGTGTTGCTCTGCTAATGTGTTTGGATGCTGACGTAAACATGTCACATTCAGAGCAGATACTGCTGATCCTCAGGGCTAATGCATTTCCCTATCTTCTTTATTTAATAACTTTCTGTCTTTTCTGTAGGCTTTATTTTTCTGTTCAAGCCCACGGGGAGACAGAGAGAGAGAAGCTGCTGCTAGTATATCAGACAAATGATCAAATAGTCAATGGACTTTTCCCTGTAAACAAAGAACTAGCGATGGAATTGACAGCTCTTTTAGCTCAGGTAATCCTTGTGCATTAATGACTCACACAGCAGTTTTACAGATGAAAAACTTAAATAAAGAAACTGGTCCAGGTCAAGTGACCTCCACCTTTTACACATGATAATGCAGGCAGTCGGCTGGGCTGGAATCTTTGTGTAAGGCTACCTCTGTACTTCAGTGGAAATTCTTTACAGTGTATGCCGCAGCTGGCACCAGTACGGATAAAATGTGCTTCACCTCCTACACAGTCAGGCCCTCTTTGATTACATATCATTTAATCATGAACCATTTCTTCATTCACTATTCCTGACATGATTTCTGCAAGTTAATACACCAAAGTAACAGCTGTCTAATGAAAGTCTAAGACTCCTTTACTAGGCATGGTCTTGATAAGCTCTGTTTTAGTTTTAAAAAACTAAAGGCTCAAGGGAAGGTTACTGAGAAAGTTATTTGATGGTGTTAATACGTGTAAACTGGTTTGTGTCTGCTGGAGATCTAGCAATCTCAGAACAGAACTAGCAAGTATTATATTTGTACAATTTATACTTGATATTTATCATTTTTCCATTTCTTATAGAATAAGAAAAATAAAATTACTTGCATGACATTTATATCAGTGAAAAATATACATTAACTGACAAACTGGTTTTCATTTTATACTTGGTAAGACAGAGGAAAAGACAGCTTATAATACCCAGCTAGAAAATTGTTCTGGATAACAAAAAATTTCCTGCTTCCTGGTCTTTCCCTTAGGTAGAGATTGGAGATTTTGAACGGCCCTTCTCAACTCCTGCAGGGCAAGTCACTTCCCAGTCTAAGTCCAGTCAAACATTAAAACAAGTTTTGGAGAGATTCTACCCTAAGAGATACAGACATGGTTGTTCAGAGGAACAGTTAAGGTGAGATGTATTTTGCCGTTCATATTCTCTAAAAATCTATGAGTGAAATGAGGAGGTTTTAAATTGCTTTTAGGTACAATTTGCCATATTTGCCTAGACCTGTGTTTGAAACTCATTTTCTTACCAAACTGAAGAACTCATTTCCTCTGTGTATTTCTGATCTAAACAGAGGACCATCATTAAGCACGCCTTCTAGCAAAAGCTGTACAAGTTACTACATAGTGTTACAAAACCCAGAGATTTTGAAATTCTTATTTTTATTATTCAGCAAAACTAAATTAAGTCTGTGCACAGACTGCTGAAGGTAAAGGACACATGGATCTGATCTGACTGTTTGCTATTCCAATATGAAATCTCTCGCAGCTAGGCAAATTGGCAATACATTAACTCATTAACTTAGTGGACTTGCCAGTAAGGTATCAATTTAAAACAAGTAATCTGCAAGTCTTTTCAGTCAACACGTATTAACATAAAGAAGAGCAGAGCAGTGTAATAAATCATCCAAAGTCGATGATATAGCAATTTTGAAGTCCAGTAAACATTATAGAAATGTTTTAACTTGTTCATCACTACAGGGTTGAGAAAGTTCAAAGCTATTATTGTTTGCACAAAGTAACGTTATTACATACTCAATAGACAATAGGGACATTCAAAAGTATACACACAACAAAGTTATGTAATTAATTTCAAAGAACAAAATATAAGAGGCCCTGGTTAGACTAACTCATGGAGGATAAGTCAAACATCTGTTGAACTGTTCAGGTAGTCTCTAAACTACTAATTGCCAGAGCTGGACGTCTGTGGCAGGTAAACAATCATGCTGGACCTGCCCTATTGCTAATATTCTTTTGCTAAGGGTGCAGTTTGACTTCATAAATGTCCAGTAAGAATAAGCTGCCAGTGAAAGCTCTCCCTTTACTATATGCTCCCCCTCCCTTTTCTTGCTGCATCTATTAATCCTGTGGCTGCCGGGTGAGTCATTCCTGCAGGTCAATGTGCTAGAAAGGTATTCTGGGGTGGGTTTTTCTGGAGGATTAGTTTTCCATGGGATCAGTTTATTGAACCAGCTCACCATGGGGCCACAAAAGAAAAGAGCTAGTGTGAACACATCATGCGTTGAAGCACCCTTTTTGGTAGCAGCACCCAGATACACTAAAAAAGACTAACGTTAAGCCATGTCTTCCACATCTACTACTAGCCACAGGTAAAGATATGTGCTAAGCTGGATGGATTTTTGGAATGACAACTGGCGTAGCTGTTCAGTACTGATAAAAGGTAGATTGATTATCTGTAGAAACACATTAAAAGCTGTCCTAGACTTTTTCCTTTATGCTACATCAATATTTAATCATAATGTTGCAGAAATTAGAAGACACTTCATAATTTTCATGTGCATAAAAATATTAAATGACATTTTGGATTTATTTAATACTGTAAAAGTGATGTTGTATTAACTTAAATTATCATTTTAATAAATAGATTCTTTTTTGCTCATTAAACTCACTATGGGTAAGCATTGAAATTCCTTTCAATAACTAAATTACATATTTCATTTCAACAGACAGCTTTGTCAGCGATTGTCTACAAGGTGGATGGCTCTCCGGGGGCACAGTGCTGCAGACTGTGTGCGCATTTATCTCGCTGTAGCCAGAAAATGGTCTTTCTTTGGTGCTAAATTGTTTGCAGCAAAAGTAAGAAACTTATATTGGGGCTGTTTTAATATAAATATAATTTGCAAATAGTAATACCTTTTTCTTGAAAGTGAGTGCGTTATACATATGCTGATTGAATCTCTTGTCAAATTACTAACTTGTTTAAACCATATACTGGTGAAATGAAATAGCCATCGTACTAAGTTTACCATAATAGTAACTTTCCAATACACTTATTGCTTGTTTTACATTATTAATCTAGGTGGTATCTTTTCATTTTCTTGTATCTTATTTTGAGATAGCCTTTTGTTTCAGACTTTTTTTACCTGACAACTAGTAGAATATTGAAAAGGCATCATTAACTGGCTATGGAAGCTGACCCTTGCAGAAACACTAAATGTTGTTAAGCGTATTTAGAGCACTCCCTTCCATGCTGGCCTCTCTCAATTTCTCTTAAACCACTAGTACCTGAATTCTCTTGATTCAAATAGTGGCTATGTTAAACAAAACTGTCACCTCGCCCCTTATGTTTTATTAGGTAATCCCAGTATATATCTATTAAAAATTGCTTATCAGCACTCTGTTCTTTGCATATGTAGACATATGTGCTAGTGAACAAACTTTAAAACACCTGAGTTTTTTTTTTTAATTAATGAAACTATACAGTTTGTTGGACTAAGCACCAGGAGAGGCTTCAAGAGGTGGGGGAAGCTGAATTCACTGTTCTGCTACTGGCTGTCTACATGGCTTTGGGCAGCTACTTCAATTCCTTTACATCAGTTTCCTCCCAGTGTAAATCTCAGTAAGATCTGTGGATGGAGAGAGCTCTGGAGTAGCTTATAGTTAATAATTATTTATATATTGCCTTATTTTGAAGTCATAATTAAAGAACATTTCTCTTTGTAGCCTATAGCAACATCCTCAGTTGAGAAGTCCTTCTTCATATGGTTTGCTGTACATGAAGATGGCATAAGTATCCTTGATTACACCTCTATGGTAAGTGAAATTTCTTTTTTACTTGTCGTCAAAGTAGATTGTAATACTGAGCATAAGGAGAAATTCACCGCCATACTACATAAAAGAAAGCATTAGCTTTCCATGCTAAGTTACCTAGTCTTTCCCTTCAAGCAAAAATTCACTCCTTTCAAAACACTTTAATGTTACAATCATCGTAGTAGCACTAATAACAGAAGTAAGTAATGAATTATTTGCACAGAATTTATTTTTGTTTATCAGATACAGTTTTTATATCTTTTAATGAAATATTAATGTTTTAATCATTCAGATGTCAGGAGATCCATAGTTACAGTCTTACAATAACATTAATTTTCTTTTCTTGGAGACTTCATTTCCATTATTATTCATAATACATATACTCTGCAAAGAGCAGTTACTTTAAAAGATTGTTATTTTCATTTTATTATTTTTTATTTAATAGTAGGTAATATAACCCAGTGTTATTTAATTATGTCATTTTAGTTTCTGATTTTTCTTTGATTCGCAATAAAAGTTTTCACAGAAAACAACTCATGGTAATCAGTGTAAAAATGCAGTGCCTGAGAAGATCCCTGCTTTAATTTATATCATGCAAAGAAACAGAATGGCATGGTGCTATTAGCAAGTGCTAATACTGAATATCAGAAAATTAAAATCTCAAATTTATAATTGTACTGATTTGGGCCTTTTCATTATGTTTCTTTGCAGTTAAAGAAATAATAGAACAAAGAACATGAGGAGAGCAAATAGCATCTCTGTTCAGAGAACAAGCAAAATGAGCTTGCATCAGACTGCAGAAAGCTCTATGAACACTATCTACTCATAGAGCTAGCTATGGCAGGGCCAGTTTACAGTATCAGCAGGCCTTACTTGCCATTGAAGAAATGCTCCGTTTCCAGGGAATATTCTGATTTTCTGTAGGAAAGATCAAGGATATCAGAACTGATGTTGCAAAGGGTAGTTAGAGAAAATGCTATTTCAAAATAAGGGCAGAAAGAGGTTTAATAACCAAAGGACATTAAGTCAGTTATTGTACAGATATTGTCTTACAATTAATTTAAATGTGAACATCTGAACCAAATTAATATGAGTCATAATGATAAATTAAATGCTAGTCATAGACTCAAAGGCCACCAGTGTGGTGTTGAACACTGAACAGTAAGAGTCGAGGCATGGAAGGCGGACAAGCCTTGAAGAGCATATGTTTCCTCAGAGATGTGAAAAAAGAGAACAGAATTTAATTCCATTTGCGTGTATATGAACTATATCACTGCACAAAAAGAAGTCCTGGAGTTAAATTTCTTTAGATTTCTCATACTCTTCTGCCATTTCATTTATTTAGACACTGCTTCAATTTCAAATGGAATTCCTAAGATTAACTTCTCTCAAAGTCAGTCAAGACTTGTGTAAATTGAATTACACACTTGAGTTGAAACCTGCTTATAGTATCTTTGATCTAATAAATTTGGAATAGAAACAGAGGTCGAACTTAAAAGAGTTACCATCTGCAATGGAAACTCCTCATAGTGAAGATCTGAAAGAGGCGATCCCAAAATTTACAATAAATTTCAAGATGCATAAGAGCCTAACAACAACATTCTGAAAAATACATGTGTAATTATATTTTTAAACAAGTATTTGTCATAATTTGTTATTTCCTGCATTGTCCTGCTTATAGCTTTGTGTTTTGTTTCTTGGGTTTTCTTTTTTTAAGCGATTAACAGTTACATATACATATAAGAGTCTGATGACTTTTGGAGGCTATCAAGATGATTTTATGTTGGTTGTTAACAATGCTCAGACTAAGGACAAATCAACTGAAAAACACCTTTTTGCCATGA
Source organism: Pterocles gutturalis (assembly GCF_000699245.1). Lineage (NCBI taxonomy): Eukaryota > Metazoa > Chordata > Aves > Pterocliformes > Pteroclidae > Pterocles > Pterocles gutturalis. Next base: position 29,462 of record NW_010130149.1, read on the forward strand.
CAAAACCAAAGGTTGGTATATTACCTGAAATAGTTTCCCACCATCTGCTACTTGTCTGTTTTTTCTAGGGGTAATCCTTAACACATGTGAAAGATGAAACACCTTCTTTATTCGTAGCATTCTCAGCTTATTGACTTTTGCCAGATGGTTTTAGGGAGTGAAACAATTAGTAATGTAAGAGCTAACAGTCATAATACTGATGTGTTCCTTTTCATGTCCTTGTCTGTAACATTCCAAATTTTTCATAAAAGAATAAAGAAGGCTGTTAAGGACAGGAAGTATATGCAGTACCTAAAAGCTAGTCTGTTTGTTTGATTAGCGCCAGAGATAATTTTTAAGAAGGTACACTTGTGTTTTACAGGGTAACTGTAGAACATAAGATCTGAAAGATTCTTAAAAATCCTAGGATATTTTTATCTTTGGTAAAGGAACTGTTCATGCTTTTTAAATCTAGATGCCCTCCTTCACTGGTAAGATTGACTATATTTTTTTTTTAAAGCAAAGATTTAAAAGTCTTTTGCTGTTAGTCAGAACAGCATTTATGAATTTATGAAACAGAATACAAAATTCCACAGAAAAATTGGGGTCAAAACATGACTCTTCACACAAATAAGCATAGTACAATACATGTGTTCAGGTTTCCCTCAGATTGTGCCCTTATAGACAAGTTTGTGTGGATTGCAAGGAGAAAATATGGTAAAAGGTCCCAGAAGTCATAATTCCTTTTATCCACCCTGTGTCTTTAGTTCTCTGAGCACTAGATATTTTCTAGCAAAACTGAGGGAACACATCATGAAAGCTTTTTCTAAAAGCATCATCTTTCGGACTTCAAAATCTCTCTCAGAGTGAAAGAAGCCATCTGTTTGAATCATTTAAGGCTGTGGAAGACAAAGTATCTAGGATACTGATGGGAATAACATTACATTATTTGCAAGAAGCAATAGAAAAAAGCTCTATTAGGCGTTTCCTCTCTCCCCATCATTAATTTGTTTGATAAAGTACAAGTACTTTTCCAGCTGAGGGTGATTGTCACTTACTAAAAAGTTAGCTATTTTTTCAGCAGTCAAAACACATCACTGTATTTTTCAGAGAGTTTTCTATGTTCCTGTTATAGATCCTTGAGATCACTCTGCTGATTGCCAGCTATATTAACAACTTTCATCAGCTGAAAGGAGCTGCTCATCACCTCTCTGCTCCAGCATTACTGACACCTCAAAGTGGACAGAAACTCAAGGAAATGGGGAGTCAGCCACTTCTTGCGAACAACAGACCAACTAAATGTCCCACTTTGTTATGAAAGGATTATATATCATGATAATGCATCTTTGTTACAGGGTTCCGACAGTGATTGAAAACTTTCTGATGTACAAGATGTATAGTATAAGCAGGTCCACAAACAAAATAAAGGCGGACAGGTTTACATTCATTTCAATGGTGTATAACAGGAGGAGCCCTTAATTAAAGCCCTGGCCTGAACTGGAATGATGATGAGCCACAGGGGTGGCTTGTTCCCTACAGCTCAGAAAGAAATCTGTCTGTTGATAGTGATGGTGAAAGGTGGCCTTGGGAACAATTGTATAGATTTTAGTAGTTTTCCACATATTTACTCAGGGACCAAACTGGCTTCAACTCTTCATCTCTTATTTTTCAAAATTATGTAAGTTGTATAACCTTCATTTTGAAAAGAATTTTTGTTTAAAAAACAGTCAAACACAAAATATTTTCCCCTTCCAGCACCCCTCCTTATTTGCAATACAAGCACCAGGGGACTAAAAAGAACGAATTATTTGATTTGTATAATTGTTCCTCCTTCAAAAAAAAAAACAGAAGCACATCATGTAACTATTATATAAAGAGTATTCTCATGATACACTATAGCCTTTGTTATACAACTATTTTACTTGGCAAATCTTCAGCCTTGGTCTGGTAAATTTCTAAATAATCCCTCTCTGCCCCAGCCTTTTGGAAAAATCTAAATTCGACAGGCACTGTATTTAGGATAGTTTTGTTAAACAAGATCCCGTACCTAATTTCTTCTTTAATCCAGAATAATAATATAATACAGATGCAAGAATGACTCACAATTCAAAACACATGAATGACACAGAAAGCCATTGCTTGACCTGTTGTGAGTAAACTTGGAGACATATGTGACATAAAATCCATGTATAATGTGTATAATGTGTATACATTAATTCAAAATAATATTTTGTAAAAGTTGTGCTTCTTTTTTACATTTGTATCTACCAATTTCATATTATAATACAAGTATGTTCTTGCACACTGAAGATATAATGCTATATCTGCACTACTGGACCTAGGAGCACTTCCCAGTTTCCTTTTTAAGCCTCAGTGCTACATAGGGTGAAATATATAGAAATTACACCTGTTTTTTCTTACAATCCTCATATTTTCATTACCATTCAAAGAAACCACTTCTGCAGGCTCTGAGATGGATCAGCAGCATACCCTAAGAGATGACTGAGGTCCAACCATAGAGAAGGTAGTCAAACATAAATCACGGATTTATACACATTTCACAGTTTCCACTTCTGCTCTTGCTAATGGTCATGAATTATCAGTCACTTACTGCTAGCACTCATCATTTTGGGTTTCTTTAATTACTTTAAACTGGAGTAATTTCACAACAATTAATTTCAATATTTGAAGGTTGAAAATATCCTTTGTTTTATGACATTTAAACATTTCTGATATATACATACTCATAGTGAGAGAAAAGGAATTTTCATGTTTGCCCTCTATGAAAGGTAAAGAGTATCCTCCTGAAGAATTAAAATAGTTTGGAAGGGAGATCACAGGTTGTGAAAAGAACATGCTCTTAAAAAAGTGGAAAGACAAACTGGCAAGCTGACTTGATAAATATGTTTCTTCTGAAAGCTCTCAAAGTCCTGCCGTAGCTACATAAGTCTGCAGGACTCAAGCACCATTTTATGAATGGTGCTATGGGCCAATGCCTTGTCTTGAAAATTACAAGTAAATAGCAAACATACTATATCTTGGTGCTTTCACATTTGCAATGTGGAAAGAGCTTCCTGGTAACTCTCAACCTTTAGTGGTGGTTGTGGCACTAGATCCTTGTCCTTCAACGAGGCAGGGGCAGCAGCAGGAGGTTTACCTCCTACGGGGCGGCTGATCTGCCGTCATCTACTTGGACTTTAGCAAGGCCTTCGACACCGTGTCCCACAGCATTCTCCTAGAAAAGCTAGCGACTTATGGCTTAGACAGGAACACCCTTTGCTGGATAAAAAACTGGCTGGATGGCCGAGCCCAGAGCGTCATGGTGAATGGGGTTAAGTCCAGGTGGCGG
>NW_010130150.1:0-8722 GCF_000699245.1 Pterocles gutturalis
TCCAATCTCTAACATTCTGTGATTCTGCTTATTTTTGGAGTTACCTCTGGTATATTGTCTTATGAGTACTGTTGCAGAAGGATTCATCCTTGTGTGCACCGTTTGCTGGAGGGGGTTCAGCAAAACCTTAGTTGACAAGTTGGACACGTTGGTAGATGTCTGCAGAGGTAAACCAAAGACTGTGTTTCTGTCTGTGAGCCCAAGCCACAAGCTGTGGAGGTCACTGGCTGTCTATAAGTAATTTTTAAGGGTTTTATACTCAGAATAAGGAAGGTGTGCTGCCTGAATGCCTATCTTGCAATTCTTTTCTCTTTAGGAAATACAGTAGCAGTCAGTTGCCGTGGGGTTGGAATTGTTTCCAGCCATAAAGCAAAACACTCAACGTTTATGCAGCCCTGAAAGAGCGCTCTCCGTGACGGTACTCCTGCGAGGGTGTTGGGTCTAATTATTTTAAATGACTGAAGCAGGTCAAAGAGCTTGTGTCCAACTTTTCAAGTGACAGCACCCGCTATTTTTCACAGAATTTGAGTAGATAATGTCCAAATTACTGACGAAGGCAAGGAAGAAATCCTGTCTTTATATCCTTGGCATTTAACAGATGCTCAGTTTTACCATTAGCCTGTAGCTGAGCCACTTCATAAAGCCTTCCCAGCCTGCGTTTTTTGTCTGACACCTCTTGTCTAGTGGTGTTTATAATAGAAACCTGCAGCCCTTGTATTTTTAACTCCATGTGTTAGTGATGGGAACTCTTAGGGACAAATTCCCTCTTTGCTTTCTTGCCGTAGCTGGGAGAAAATAATCAGTGCTTCTCAGCCTAACAAGATGCAGGGTGTCACCCATGTTTTGCAATGTTTAATTCCTAAAGTTTGTACTTTGTTTTGCTGAACGGAATTTCTCAAGTATTTTTATCCGATCATTTTATGATAAGTCTTGTCTAACCTTTCAGGCTTTTTTTTTTTGGCTTGAGGCATTGGTTTTGAGTCGTTAGCTGCTTTGCTTCTCTACCAACTAGGAACTGAATTAGACCTACGGGATGCTGCTGGTGCTTTGAGGTGGGTATACCTGAACCTCTCACTACAGTGAGCTTACGGAAGAAAATGAGAATGGCTTTTTGAATTCCAAAAGCTTTATTAGAATGTCAGCTGGAATACTTCATTATCTTAATTAGAATTCAAAGCCATAAAGACCATTCTTAAATATTTAAGCACTCTCTGCCCTTGCCCATTAAGCCTCTTCCTGTGCAGGTCTTTTCCTCCAGGACTGAAGTCAACCCAGCTGTGTTCTTCTGGGTTATTGCAAGCTCTGAGCAGCCCCCTCTCACCCACAGAGACTTGTCACCATGGGGTGTCTGCTCCCTACCCCTCTCAGCAGTACTTTTTAGTCTCTCTGCATCCCTGCCTTGTCTTTCCTTGCTAAGTTTTTGCTCTCAGCCCCTTCTGCTGCCAGCCCACCCTCCACTCGTGAAGCAGTCTTCTACGTAAGCTCGGTCCCAGGCAGCCCAGGAACCATCATCCTCTGTTGCACAGCACCCTGCCCACCCTTATTGCTTTTTTTCTTGACCACACCAGCTGAGAAACCCCCAAGCACAGATGCGCAGCAAAGGTTGGCACAGGTTTGGATGGCTCTTGCCTAATATCTGTCCAAGCTTTCCTGCTTGCTTGAGGCTGAAGAGGTCTTTCTGTCCTGGAGAAGAAAGCCTTCCTCGGCAGAAGTTCAGTCCACCAAGACTAAATACAGAGTGCACCAGCTCACTGAGCTCAGCAGAACTGGAATATTTATGGGTGAAAGAATTTTTCATAAGCAAAGCAAAAAACCCATCAGTCTTTGCATATTTGGTGCCTGAGATAAAAAATTTTGTGGGGGTCTTCATACCTGTTAGGAATGCATTTCCTGCAGGGTTGGCACTGTACAAACAACTCTTCCTGTGTCCAATTTCCATTTTTCTTTTAAATTACATTTCTTTTATCTTTAATTTGAGTCAGGGTTTGGTGTTTTGTCTTTTTGTTGGTGGGTGTTTTTTTTTCATACATAGATGTGGAATGATGCTTTTATTCAGAAGCACTGAACCAAGCGTTGGGGGTCTCTGAGTTTCTGTGCAGGATACCAAATATTTTCATCTCTTCAAGTTAGACGAACCTGTCACTCTGCAACACGTTTATTAATTCACCCTGAAAAACATTTTCGTTTTTTATTTTTTTATGGGAAATTTTTCCTGTAAAGATGTTGTTTAAAAGCATGTATTTGAAATGAGATTTTTATTGTAGCTGTTCCAAGAGGCTCAAAAACCTCATAGCCTTGACATCTGAAGTCTTCCAGAAGCAGCTAAGTGGGCTCTGTGTTTGAAGTGGCAGTACAATGCAAAGATGTAGCAGAAGGGAAATGAATTGTATTAATTCTAACAAACTTCAAGAAACTTATTATATCTCTGAAAGTTCTTTACAGCTTTGGTTCAGAGGTCTCAGATAAAAAGGAGCATTGAAATCAAGGACGAAGATGCCAACAAAGGCTTGTGGAAGATGGAGGACCCAGACCTCCTATGAAAGTGAGACTTCTTCACGCAGGCTCCTTTCCGAGGAATAACAATAATAATAATAAAGCAAGCACTCAGCAACATCTCTCAACACGAAGGCTGAACAAGTCTCTGGCCTCTGAGACTGAAAGGATTTTTTTTCATTGATAATTAACTATAGACACAGACAGTTGTCCTGTGAGGTACAATCTGTGTTTGTGACTTTGGTTGCCTGGTAAGGTCATCACTTACCACTAGACAGGCAGGATCTGGCTGTGGGTACTGGTTATATATGCATCCATACAAATCATTGACCTGCCTACGAGTTTTTTCTCAGCAGTATTTGATGTGATTCTTATGGCTAATGAAATCTTTCAAGAACATATCTATTATTTGGCTGTAAAATGGGAACAAATCAAGGGAACGGAGACATCTTCCAGTTCTCTGCTTCTAGTTGACTCATTTTAAAACTTAAAACTGTAGTGTTTAAATGTTGTTTCAAAGAATAAATTTCCAGAGTAGGGAGCGGATTTACCTCTGACTTCCAAAGAGCCACTCCCTGCATGCAGGCAGGTATGCGGTGGCTTATTCCTTCTTTAAAATTGAAGAACAGGGAAATGGTATATTTTCAGTGTTGAGTTCATGAGCTTATCGTTCATAATTCTGTGGTTTGCAAAATTGAGGATATGCATATGCTTTTAATATTTAATCCCAAACTCAAACCCTTTGGCTCAAGTAAATGTGTTATCATGAAATACTCATAAAACTAACCTCTTATTTCCTAAGCAAACATCAGTGGAACTGAGACCCCTATGACAGGAGATAATTCATAATGCTTTGGCTTCTAATTCATTGGTGATAAAATCCCAAAGTCACCCTTCCTGGTTCCCAGAAGGATTTCCTTGCATTTGGTTATTTTTGAGTCTATTTGCTTGTATTGTGATCCTTCAAAAAAACCCAAACCGAAACAGTAAACCAACACCAAACCCAGTTTATTTTTTAAAACTGAGTTCTGATCATTTGCTACCGTCCTGTCTGTGATTTATGGAGATTTTATATGAACATGTAGAACACTGATAAAATAAAGAATATTGAGCCAAGAGTTAGTCCCCAGGGAAATCTGCTGGAAAAAGCCCCACTCATTCATATCTTCCACCAATGCCATTGCATAAAGTTGCCTTTTTATATCAGTGTTTACAATTTTAACATTAACGTCGAACAACAAAGCTGTACCTGACACTTGGGATTTCTTTTTTGCAGGTTGCCTTCTTTATTATGCTTAATTCTTGCAGTTTATAAAGTTTTCATTGAATTCTGTAGTCTCCATTATTACTTGTCTACATTTTAAACCTGATTGAAACTCTTTTCCATTTACTGCTCTACTTTTTGTCATATTTCTTTGTTGAAGCGTTTGTTCCTTTTAACTAGATGGCTTTTTTGCAGAGCATAACTTTTTATATGTCTGCTGGGGTTTTTTTTGCTGTCAGGTAGAAGACCTTGAACAATTTACTGTGCATGTATCTCCCACTCTAAATGCAACGTTCCCAGTTAGGTATGCCAACAATTCCCTTGCTTTAAAAAATTTGCCCTTTAAAAATTCCCAATGCTCTTGTGTCGACCACATGTCTGGCTACACAAAGTGTAGACACTAAGTCACAATTCCCAGCACCAAGGCCAATGCTAATTTATTGATAAATTATTTACTCCTAAGAATTTAATCAAACGGTCCCTTGATTTTTGTAGAATCATAGAATGGTTTGGGTTGGAAGGGACCTTAAATTAATCTATTTCCAATCCCCCTGCCATGGGCAGAGACACCTTCCACTAGACCAGGTTACTTGAAACTTATTTTGCATTAAACTTTTTTTTTTTCCCCCCAGAAAGTCTAAATTTTGTTAGGTAGCCACAGGCTATGTCCAGCAATGCTTGCTCATGATAGCTTAGCTTTCCTTTCTCTACATTATAGACCAATTTTTAAAGAATAAATCACCCTGTTGTCTAATGACATTCAGTTGTGTCTTTTATTTTCTAGATTCTAGTCTTTTACTGCATATAACGTTGAGTATTCCAGTGGCTGGGAGTCTTGAGTCTGAACGTCAGAGGGCCTGGCCATAGGGTGGATGGTTGCCCATGGGGAGTTGGATTAAAACTTGATAATGATTTTGAGAGGCAAACAGTAATAAAAAAATTTCCCATGTACCCAGGATTGTGAGCTTGGGAGATGACTTCTGGCTGGTTAGAGTAGTGCCAGAAGCCTTATATATTAGATAGTAGAAAAAAAAAATCTATTTCTTTACCTGTTAAAAGTGTAAATATTTTTAAAACAGTTGGTGGATATATGGCTCAACTAGCATTTATCTGAAACATTTTGCATAGTAGTAGCTGGGCTTATTTCCATTCACCTCCAGAGCTGTGAAACCACTTGTAGACAACGGTGTTTGGAGTAACCCCTCATGAGAGCACCCTGTGTTTCTGTCCTGGGGTGATGGCATGTGTGAGCACCTTTAACCCTGATCAACGTTTCAATGCAACCTGCAGCCACGGGTGCATTGTCTGGCAGCGCCTCTAGATTCTCTGCAGCGTTCATTCCTCTAGGTGAGCGCGGCTGGAGGCACTTACCGCTTTTCACTGCCGCGGTTGCCTGCACGCAATTCCAGTCCTGTGCTTGGATGTGAGCACTTGTTCTTTCTTCTTCGGCTGGTTCTGGGAACAAACCCCTCAGCATTTCCACCGAGTGGGCTGTGAGCATTTGACCTTTCTGCCTTGTCACAAAAAAGCCCTGCATTGCATTTTGGGATTTTTCCCTTTCTCTAAAACCCTTTCTGTAAAAGGTTTCATTGTGTTTGCTAACCAGAGCTGTCTCAGCTTGCCATTTGAATGCACAGCCAGAGTTAACAATATTTGTACCGGGAAGCTTTTCCTAGCCTCCTCATATTGCCGAAGGATTTATTGTCTCTTACAGGCGATAGTTCATAGACTTGTGTTATGAATGTTTGTTGTTTAGAATTTGTCACCGAGGACAGGCTAATTCTGGACGTGTGGCACTGTAGATTTGCTATGTCGCGCAAAGCATAAGTTATTTTTCATAATTATTAATATTGCTTTGGTGACAGCCCAAAGGCAAGTTGGATCTGCTCGTCTCCAAATGACCCTGTGAAGATGAGCAAGATTTGTAATGACTTTGGTCAGTAGCTGCTTAACCGCTGTAAGTCATCTCAGAGCCCAGCCAAGGGATTTACATTTCCATAAACAGATCCCACCTTCAGAAAGCATCTGAGCAGAAGGGATCTGGAAGAACTGGACGTCCCCACCAGCATGTCCAGAGTTTCCAGCCCTGTTGCCAGCAAAGGAATCAGTACAGCCTGGCTGAGAACAGGGAAAGCATTCTGGGTGGTGACATATAAGAAGGACACAAAGCATTCCCTTTCTTTCAGATCGCCTATCTCTCCTGCTAGCATTGGGTGATACATTATAAATAGTTTGTGATTTTTAGAAACAACAACAGTTTCGGTCAGAAGTTTTCTTGAAATAATTTTTTTGGCTATAGTTGGCTGGATGAGTTAAAAAAAAATAAAACTATGGCCACAAAAGCAAATGCTAAAAGCTCCTTTTTTTTAATGGACTTTTTTTTCTTTCTTTTGGTCAGAATTGTTGGGGATTTTTTGGGGGAGAGGGGGAAGGGACTTGGAGGATTTTAATTTTTAACCCTAAGTTTAAATGTTGCCAAACTAAATAAATTGGGATTGCAGAATCAGAATAGGGTTTTTAGACCTGCAGCTGAGCAGCCTTTGCTGATGGGAAAAACTCTGGTTTGCTGCTGCTCCTGAACAAACTCTAAATATTCATAATATTTCAATGGACCAGTCTGAAAATAAATATTTTTTTGGAGAGAGCTTGTCTAGATGCTCTTTTAGGAAGAATGGGTGGTAATTTAGCTACTGGGAAACAAAACCATTAGGAATTGATAGCAACCATCTTTGGAGAGCAGACTGTTGGGTTGACTTGGCGTCCGTCCATGCTTCACCTTTTCACCCTCCTTTGGAAGAACCTTGTGACCAGCCCAGATCCCAGTGGTTCTGCAGAGGGGAGCAGATGGAGGTATGTGGCATTTATGGCACAGGAGGAAAAGCAGGTGTTGCTGTGGGCGTTACAGTGGGAAACGTACCTGGAAGAACATTTTCCAAGTGTCCTAGGGATGCCAGATGTCATGTGTAAATTAATCAGAGGTTGAAGAATACCATGTGGTTGAGGAAGAATTGCTTGCTTTGGAGATTACAAAATATTTAAAGCTTCTTACTACCCCAAGGTCCTGGCATTTGTCATCTTGGAGAGGGAAGTCCTGGGAAGAACATGCTCTGACACTGCCAAGGTAAGGAAAGATAACGTGGGCAGTTGCTTCGGGATCCATCCCCAGGGCCAAGCCACACGGTGAGGGTAGTTGCCAATGCACGTTCTCTCCTGTGTGGCCAGAACGATGGAGATCCCCAGGAGTCTAAGGCTGGTGCTGGCTTTCCGGTGGGGAGGAACCAGGAGTATTTGCAGAACATCTGCTTATGTGTGCAGCAGAACTGAAGTGGCTCAGTGGAGCGGTGTTATGTACCACACACTGCTCCTAAGGCATGCTGCTCGGAGAAAGCAGAAGCAGGCAGGACTAAAACCATCTGCCCAGTAAATAGGAGGAGGAATCTCACACTGGATGTGATGGACAGCCCAGGAAAGGGGGAAACTCTAATTCCCCTGGCCCACTTGGTTTTGTTTTTCAGACCTTTGAGAGGATTTTCAGGAATTCACAGGAACTCAAGGATGAGTCCAGCGTGACCCCTGGATATGTGGTTGGACCCCTCTGGAGATAGCCAAGGCAGTTCTGCAGCTCTTGAAAAGCTCAACGTGCTCCTTTATAGCAACCCACTGCTGGCCGGGTGCTTTCTGTTCTTGCCCGTATCACCAGGGATTTGAGGAGATGGTTTATTTTCCCTGGTGAAATAGATTGACTATGTTTGACATTTGAATTGTCATCCGGAATTAACCTGCCGCTGAGATAACGGGAGAGGGGCAGAGCAGCTTTCTCTCCCAGCTATTTCCTTCCCCCTGGATTTTCCCCCAGAGGCTGCAGTTTCTTCTCTGTACCCTTCTCCCTCTCCAACTTCACATTGAGCTGGACTGAAAGAGCAGCAGTTCCTATATGAACATTAAATTAGTCCCATATTTAAATCTTGTTACTGTGACCTAGTGAATTCTGCAAGGGGCTGGATACCAGGAATCGGTTGAGCTCTAATTCCCAGCCCTGCCATCGGTTCTCCCTGCATCTTGCTATAGGCAACTTATTTCAGCACATTCTTTCTCTCCGTTTCTTGCTGATAAATCGCACACGCTAACATTAGGTGACGCAGCAACATCACAGATGTAGTGAGATGTTTGGGTAGGAACGTGAAGAATTACAGCAGCGTATCCCACTTTAACAGCGTGTGCTGGGATCTTCCACTAAGATGTTGATTTAAAAATGCATCCGGAGCAAAACATTTCCCAAACTTACAGGATGGTTCAGGCTTTGTCGAACTTTTAATAAAGGTAGAAGGTCTAGGGAAAAATATTTAAAATTATCATATGAAAGACAGTTGGAGATGAAGGGAAGGTTACAAGAGAGTAAAATATGAGGTAATTTTCTATCCCAAAATGCTAGTGCGGAATTATCACTCCCATGCAGTCCAGCACAATGGCAATTCCGAACCGCGGGGGTCCTTATCTCCCACGGCTCATGCAGAAATCATGGCATTCCTTGTCATCAAGAACAGACCAAATCCAGTCTGAGAGACTGCATCAGCGAGAAGGGTGCTGTCACATGCAGGGCCTTGGGATTTTTGGTAAGGTTCTTTTTCACCTTGAAATGTTTGTTTTTAAGACATTCGTGAAATGTTTTTACGAATGGCTTCGTAAAGAGTCAGCACCAAGCCTGCAGTGCTCTTCAGCAATGGATTTGTAATGCAAAGCAAATTTAAGTATGATAAAGGGGGAAAAAAAAAGTATTCTAACACTTTACAAGCCTTTTAGGTTGATTTCTTAGAAACATTAGTTGAGTGCTTTGTCTCCTTTTGCTATCTCTTGCTACCAACCTGGTGCTTACCATCACACTGCGTTTACGAATTAATCATCATGCTTACGAGTTATTATCCACTCATGGATGAACACAAGTGATTTGTGGGGGAAATATTTTTT
>NW_010130151.1:0-4324 GCF_000699245.1 Pterocles gutturalis
TTCTGTGATTCTGTGATTCTGTGAAGCCTGGCATTTTCTCTGCCTAGATTTCTTTGGAGGCAGGCAGTTTTTGTCTTTGAAGGGAACGATTGCGGGGTAGGCACTGATACGTCAACTTTCAGAAGGAAAAGAATGCAGCTCTTTTACTAAGACTCCACTGTGCCCAGATATATCTGTTATGGTCGGTAATTATTTGCTATGTGCTGACACCATCGTGTGCAGGGAATGTTGCACCTCTCTAACAGCTTGAGCTATACTAGGGTGTGACAGCAGAATGGAATACGAATAAATTCTCCGTTTCCACTCAGGTGGCTTCTTCACACCTAGGTGGCAGTGTAATCACCCTGCGGTTCAAAGATACTGCATCAGCTTCAGGCATTAGGGGCTAACTAAGCAACTTAAACCCAAGACGTGCCTCTCTCTTGCTGCACTTTTGTTGCAGATTTATAAGACCAGAAAGTCTGGCCTTTTAGGGATTGTTTAGTTTAATCTGTTTAAAATTCCCTGTATTAATACTGGTTTGAGTAGGTGGTCCCGAGTTAGACAATATTTTTAAAGAAAAGTCAATTTCTATTTGCATTTCCAGGAACACAGTATCCACCTCACAAATACAACTGCTTTGGTGGATAGCTCTGTTTATCATTAAAACTTTACTCCCATTTCCAGTTGAAGCTGTTTTCAGTAACTGGATCTCATTCTGTCTCAGCTAGTTCGAACAGCCCTCTCTCAAATGCACACTTCCTTCCTAACACTTGCAGCTATAGGCTGGAGGGAAGTTCCCCCAAGCCTTCTGTTTAATAGTGTCTATAAATTGGTTTGGTAATTTTACAGCAAAGATCTTTTTTTTCACTGAATCTTTCTCCAGACATTTTTCTAGATCTTTCTGGGGTTGCAGGTGGAACAACATGTCATTCCTGATCTCCACAGTGTCTAAAATAGGTCAGTATGAGGCCATTGTTCTAGTTTATAATATCCAACAACTGAGTTAGCCTCACTGGTCTCAGACTTGCACTAGGAGAGGCTGGCTAAAGGGACCTTCCCTTGTTGTCTTTAGTCATTTCTTGCCAGAAGAGTCCCCATTTTATTTATATATTCATACAAATATACATGCATGCATATGTATATCACCAGCTAGCTGTGATGTCCTGAAAAGGAAGACTTACATATATGAGAGTGGAATTAAACCCATGGCAACTTGTTCACCTTAAATCACCATGCCAAACACCATCCCCCACCAAAGTGTTTTCCCAAGGGGTTGGTGTTGTACCATCTTTTGGGGTTCAGCACATCACTGTAAGGAGGCCAGGCAGTACAGATGAAAACACTGGCAGAAAGATTGCAGATCAGCTACAACGCTGTTGTATAGCTATTCTCTACTGTGTGCATTAAAGTGGACAGTGAACTTTCTCATCTGTTTGTTCCTGGGACACTTCCCCTCTCAAATTCTTGAATCTCTGCAAGTTTTGAAATTGAGTAGGATTTTCAAAATAAAAAGCTGTATTTTAGAGCAGGATATTGAAGCAGCTTTTACACACTAACTTGTTCTGTGGGGTCAGTGGCTGCTTCTTCTCATTATGGCAGTGCTGCAGCTTCTCTAGCTGTGATGTGTGGGTGCAATCCAGGCCTGGCCAGGTTTCACTTTTCTCTGGAGCAGTCACAGCCACTGTATTTTATTCTTCAAATTTGACTTTGGCTTTCCTTGCAGTGTGAAAAAAGCTCTAGTACTGCTGCTACTGCCTCCTAGAAGAGGCTGTATGCACATGCATCCATGTTTTTCCTTGCAGCATGCCCTACTGGCAAAACAGGAACAAAAGCAGCCCCATTCTGACTCCCTTTGTTAACCCCTGTTGGCACTGATGAGGGAATGTGACAGTCTATGTACAAGGCAAATGATCATTAGGTACTGACCATTTCCTGGGTCATTAAAGGGACAACTCATGAAAGTCAGCCACTCACCAAGGGAGAAAGAAATAATAAAAGCAAACTGAAAATAGGAAGACAGAGCAGGTATGAGCAGCCACTGCAGACTTCCTGGCCCCATCCTGTGGGTCACGGCAAGGTTGATCTCCACCACACTTAGCATCTACATTTCATGTGTTTGCAGTCACCAGACCGGCAATGTTCCCTCTTACAGCAACAACAGGAAAACAGCCTCTTCCGGGGAAGGTTTCTAAGAACTGCAAGTAACCTTTGCTGTTGAAATGTTCCCCAGGAGACCGGGTGGTGTGTACCAGGTGAAGACGTAAGGAGTAGTGTGATGTAGCTGCTGCATCTGCTTTCAGCAAAATGGTGCCAGCCATGTCTCTGAGCAAAACGTCATCCAGGATTTGCTGGGAGATGGCATTTCAGTTTTTGCTGCAGAGATAAAGGCAGCTCAGTTGTGAACACAGCAAAAAGACAACCCTAAGGAGTGTAAATTCTAAAGAGCAGACAGCCCATTAGTCTCAAAGGAAAACCCTTCAAGATGTCTAACTGCCCATCCTCAGCGTCAAAACCAAAGCGTGGCCTTTGAAACCTGGGACACAAGACTGGAATGAGCATCAGGCACACCAGCACTTTCATCTCATTTTTGATGGATGAGCTTTGAGCTGGTGTGGAAGTCATTTGATCTACCTGACCTTTTCAAGAATAATTGCTGGCTTAGAATCTACACATTTTTAATAATTCATTTCAAGAGAAGGTGCTACAACAGCAAGGCAACATCGGAGCAAGGGGAGGGTTGGGTTTGAAATGGGAAACACAGCTGCCAAGGGTAGAGTTACTTTGGATGCCATTGGAGAAGAGCAAACTGGATTAAGGAAGGCAAAATAAAAGGAGTCATCCTCCTCCACTTTCAATTGATTCCTACGAGCAAATTTATTTTGAATCTTTTTAGTATCTGGAAACATTATGATTCATTTTTAATCAAAATAAATTATTCTGGTTTCCAAGCTGATCTCATGGTATTTTCTAGTCAGCAGAGGAAATACTGAAAATCTTGTAAGAGATCCTGTTCTCATAAAATGCCCAGCCCAATTGTGTAAATTCAGGAGGTTTTGGCTAGGCCCGATAAGCTTTGGAGAAGCATCTGAATATTCACTCAAGCTGAACCCACACTCCAGACTGTGGTGTGAGCAGTTTCCTGCTCTTCTGGGATTCTGATGCTTTGAAAAAATTTACTGACTCTGGAAGAATGAGGACAGTGAGAAAAAAAAACTTGTTGCCCCTCTGTAGTTAGTCCACTGGATAAAAAGAAGCACAGATGGTTGCCCAAAGGCTGATTGTTAGGATAAATTCAGCATGGTTAATGTCCTCTCCCCAACAGCATGCAAAATAACCATGAAAGCCTCCCAAGTCCAGAGACCTCTTGGGAAATAATAGTTACAAAGGCTGCTTTGGTGGTGACAGTTTAAAAATTGCCTAGTAATTGCTGCCACTCTTGCACGTGTAAGATGTGTCTCCCACAAGGAAAAATGTGTCCTCTATTCAGACTCAGCGCTTGTGTAGTTCCCATCACATGACGTTTGAGCACCTCCCAAGCAGTCAAAAATTACCCGAAAATAAATGTAAGAAAAAGGTGTTATTACCTCAGCCTGGTAAGAACAAAACAGCCTTCGAGGCTGTCTCTGCCCTTGTGCTGGCATGGCCAAGAGCAAGACTGCATATTTCTGTGCATCTCTGAATCAGTATTTTGACAATTCACTGTTTCTCCCTCTGGCTTACCCATCTTTCTGACATGTTGGTAGGTTCTCTGGTTTCAGGGCCGATAAGAGATGCATGTCAAGCTGCTCAGTAACGCTTAAAGTCTCTCTTGCTTATTTTGGACCCACTCTAGGCAGAGCAACATTTCCCATCTGGGATTTATTTGCATATGCTAAACAGTCATTAACATAAGCTAATGATGCCTGGAGGTTTTCAAAGGAACCTTGAGTGGCCCAAGTGTGCAGAATGGCTGCACAAGTACTTCTGAATCAGCCTATAGTCTCGGCAAGAGATTCCAAGCCAGACTCCTCAAACAGTGGCTTCATAGAGGTGCTTGTTCCCTTAAGGGAAATCTGTAAGGGAAGAAAGCAATGGCCCAACTAGAACTCAGCCTGGCTGCAGCGGTAAAAGACAATAAAAAATGCTTTTACAAATACATCAATAATAAAAGGAGGACCTTGGAGAATCTCCATCCCTTGTTGGACACAGGAGGGAACATTGTCACCAAGGATGAGGAAAAGGCTGAGGTGCTTAATGCCTTCTTTGCCTCAGTCTTTAATAGTCAGACTAGCTATCCTCAGGATATACAACACTCTGAGCTGGCAGGCAGGGACAATGACCTGCTACAACACCTGGACACGCA
>NW_010130152.1:0-10331 GCF_000699245.1 Pterocles gutturalis
TGTGATTCTGTGATTCTGTGATTCATGCTTATTTGCACACACACAGACACATACAGACAAGGCATTGGGAAGTAAAAAACCAATATAATTTGCCTTTGAATTCTCTGTGCCATTTCTGTGTCTGATTAATTTGCTGAACTGCAGGATACTTACTGCCTGCCTGTGTGTTCCTGGGTTCTTCCTATCGGGAATTACAGAAGATGGTTTCTTTCTCATTTTTGCCTGTGGGTGATGCATCATGGTTGTATAACACAGCAAAACATTCCAAATTTTTGTGAACTGTGTTGTATTTCAAGACTTATTATGGAAAAAAGGACGGTTAAAAATAACTGTGGTAAAGTAAGAAAAAAGACCCTGCAGTGATTTGGAATTCCAGAGCAGAGAATTAGTCTTCCAAACTGAATCCAGTTCACTGAGGACAAGGAAGGAGTCTATGGGCTCTGACTTTAGCTATTCAGAATTATCAACTGACTTAGCAAAAAGTTCGTGAGACGAGGCAGTTCTTCCTCTAAAAAGGCTTTGCTGCCACACTGTGGAAAAAAATATTTATTCCATTTAAACTGTTATAAATAACACACACGCTCAGTTCCTGTCTCTCCCCAGCATCCACCCCACCCCTCAAAAAGACAGACAAAGAACTGTAAAATAAAAACACAATGGTGGGAAAGCTAACAATCTAGTTTCAGTTTCATCTTTGACCTTATTTGTATATCCTAAAGAAGGAAAACAATTACAATAATATGAAGAATATGATTTTAATAGAAGACTGATAGAAATCAATGGAAGAATTCTTCCTATTTAGAAGTGACAGGTCCAGAAAAAGGATTATATAGAAGAGATATCCAAAGGCACTGTCATTGCAGATATTACAAAGAAACTCAAAATAAGTTTAAAAAAAAAAAAAAGTAGAACCAAAATAAGTTTTTAGCTATGACTCTTTTGAATTCTTATTTCCAATTTTTCAGTCTAGACAGATTTCTGCTTTCAGTGAGCCAAGACACTGCTTTCTATATGAACAATATATGTAAGTCATGTCTGAAAGGCAGGAATTCACCATGCTTTTTTTCCTTTCTCTGTTGTTTTAATTTGTTTTGTTTCGTGTTTTCTTTTCTTAATTTTCATTTTCAAAACATGAGTTCAATGACCAAAATCCTGGACGGGTGTAATGCACAGGGACTAGTGCTTGTTATGGATTTCAGTACAGAAAGCACTCATACTCTGTAAACTATTGAATAAAAATGCCATTTGTTGGTGCTAACACTAGAAAGGAAGCAAGCATAGTGTAGATAGTGTAAATATTCTTACAACCCTTCAGATGGAGTGATGGGCAAAACACACTGTGCAGATCCTGCCTTTAGCACTCATATAGGATTTTCCTAGCAGTGAGCACTTCTGTGCACTATTTCTACTGCCAAGCAATGTTCACATGAGAACATGCTGCTTCAGATCAAGATAAAGATAAGCATACACAGATGGCATAATTGCTGGTGCCAAGTGGGAGCTGCTTGCAGGCTCCTCAGGTATGAATAGCTGGTGGCGTCTGTGCTGTGGCCAGGGCCGTGTGCGGGGTAGCACAGCCCTGCGCAGTGCTCAGGTCACCTGTCAGGGGGATCACGGTCTATCCATGGGCAATGTCCTCCCATTAGCACACCGACACCTGAGAGCCTGGATGTAAGTGCTTAATCTTCTTACTGGCTTTAGATGTTCTCTGTGTTCCTAATTTTAAAATATTATTTGCATCATACTTGGGATGATGATGAAGCAGTTACATGAGAGGGCTCTTAGGCAGTGCAGCAACTCCTGACATGGGTAACGACTAGACTTTAAAGTTAGGAAAAAAGATTGTTCTCAATACATTTTTCTTGTTACCCTTATCACATCTTTCATTTCACACATCATTATTTCTTTACTTTCTACAGATATTATTTTATTTTCTGTCCTTCTCCTTGTTTCTTTTATAGTTATTTTTTAAATTGATCTTTCTGGGTAAGCTAAAGAGGAGAGGAGAAGTGCGCTCCAGGCTGTATGATGTTCTTCAGTGCGTGGAATGAAAGTGGAAATTAATAAAGAGTAGCGTTCAGGCTTCAAGCAAGGATTGGCTCCATTAATCATAGGCTGAGCCACAGTAAACAGGTAAAATTGAAGCTGAAGATGACACAGTTGAATTGTATTAATTCGTAACACTTTCAAGACATTGGTATCTACACTGTCCTAAGAGTTGTTAAGGAAGGCATTAAATACATGAAAACACAGAAGAAAAACACAAAACCATGATGTGGTATCGGATTCTAAAAAAATGAAATAAATTTCTAGATTCCCAAACCTGATAAATCTAGTCCCATTATAAACACATCTGTATAGAAATAGGTAACCATACAATTAAGATAACTGGAATTGCATACAGTTAAGTAATAATGTAATCTATTTCTAAAATTTGAAATATTAAAACCAGATGTAACCACTTAAATAACAAAATCTCGCAGTTAATGAAAGCAATGCTTGTAAAAATATCCGTCTTGCCTAATTTTCTTTCCTTTTTTTTTTTTCTTTTTAACTAGAATTTGCACAAAGCTCCTTGGTGTCCATGTCTAAGAATACAATAAGTTTAACTATCTCTTTATGGAAATGAACTTAAGAAAAATTTGGCATACTGAAAAATACTCACTGTATCATTAAACGTAAAATCTACTTACTGTCTAGTATAATGTTAAGTTATAATGTTAAGGCTAGAGAAAAAGTTTTGTGAGAAAACTTGTAAAATGCAGATTTTGGGATACAAAATTAAGGTAAAAGCTAAGGGAAACATTTGCAATGGTAATTTGTATATCTCAATATACATGCTCATTAAAAATCAAAAAGCAGAAAAAATGAAAGTGGTGTTAATTTAGCTACCAAAGGGCTTCAACTCACTTCTCTGTAATAAAAGATAAAAATAACATTAATCTTGGTTTATTGTGAGCATGTGTGAGATAGTAGCATGCAATAAACGGCCTTCTCATATACTTCCCTCAAGGTTAGATTTATTTTGAAAAGAGGTTTGTAACAGAAGGTATTTGTCAGTTAATCAGCTGGTATTCTGATGAAATTTCTGGATCTCTGTCTCATGACTAGTTCCTATGATTATCATAGTTGTAAGGTATAGGGCAACATATTGTCGTACCTGCAAAGACATGGGTAATATTAGTTTTGGAAACAAAACAAATTTTACATGGAAAAAAAAGTACCTAGAAAACTGTTGGGATTTTCTGGAAAAACATAATCCTCTTCCATTAATTAAATCTTCTTTCTAATACCATGGAAGGAAAAAAATATCAATTACTCAATTAATAGCCAGCATTGCTGCAGTGAAACATAAAATAAAATTATATGACTGGAAAAATTATAACCTTGTCATTAGATCTCATTATATTTATTTGGGGTTTTTTAATTGTCCTAGTAACTTATTCCAGAAGTTCTCATGTACATACTGTAATGTGGGGGTAAAGGTGATTTCCAAACCCTTAAAAAGCATTTTAGTTAGTCAGTTTGGAATTAATCTCCAGCATGAGAACAGTGATAATGTTCTTCTTCAGCAATCTTCTCCACTGTAACCTTTCTGTATTGAAAAATGCTGAAATTTGTCAGAACTATGGAAAGGAATGATAGCAGTCCTGAATCTACATGTTTTCCTCTTTACCAAATAATTGAATAAGAACCTTTTTAAAGCTGAAATTGAGAGCAATTTCAAGTCTTAGAGCCAGAATCAGCAAACATTCAAGGTTGGAAGGGATCTGTGTTGGTCATCTGCTCCTGATGAATACAGAAATAACTAAGAAATTAGATCAAGTTCCAAAGGACCTTGTCCAGTCAAGTAGTGAAAATTCCCAAGGATGGGCTTTCACAGTCTCTCCGGGTACACTGCTCCAGTGCTTAACCTCTCTCATTGTGAACTTTAATTTAAAACTATATGTCTAAGGCATTTCCCTTGCATACTCAGAATTTTCTTTGCCATAGCTTGTTCTTTGCCTCTTGTTCTTTCACTGTGTGCATCCAACAAAAATTTGGCTCCATGTTGTCTGTCAACACCTTTAGGTAGTGGCAAGCTCCTCTTAGATCACTAACAAAGGAGACCCTTAATACTCCTTCCTCCAGGCTGAAAAATCCCAGCTTTCTCAGCAGCTCCTTAGTGTCATGTAATACAGGTTGGCTGGACTTGTTCCATTTGACAGTGTCTTGCCTGTAGTGCAAAACCCCAAACTGGAGACAGTCCTCCAGATGAGGTTCCACAGGTGACAAAAAAAGGGAAGATATGCTTCCCTGCTACTTACACTCCCTGATGCACCTGAGGGTGCGGGATGGCTTTCATTGCTGTGAGAGCACAACGGTGCCTCATGGTTGGCTTGGTGTCCACCAGGGCCGTGAGTCCTGTCCTGCAAAGTGGCTTTCTGCAGCCAGTTGGCTCTTGGCCAGTGCCACTGCATGGGGTTTCCACCCACCTTGTAGCCTTTTCAGTTTGTCTGGTAGGATGCTATTGGAGACTGTCAGAAAAACCTTGCTGGGGTGATGGTAAAAGAAATCAGTAAGCCACTCATTTCATTATAGAAGGAAATCCAGTTGGCCAGGAATGGTTAATAACTCTTGGTAAATCTCTGCTGGATGCCCCTAATGAACCAATTTGATACTTGGCCAGGATTAAAGGAGCTTCCCCACTGAGGTGACAGAGAAAATAAAATGCTCTTAAACTTTCACGTGTACCTTCACCTTCACTTTCTCATGAAGTCTTGGTATATAGTAAAAAAATATTCTACCTAACTAGTGAAAAAAGGATTTATTTATTTATTCTGTAAATAAATTGTTGTCTATTGCTGGAAGAATGAACATCATGGGATTGAGACAGTTGTTGTTTCTGTGCTTGTAAGATTATGTTCTGCTACTCTCTTCTTGCAAGGGGTATTCCCTCTGTTCCTTTCCCTTGGTTTCCTTGCTTATGCGCTTGTTCAGTTTGCTCCACATAATTTATCTTGTTCCACTGGGGTTTGATCTTAGCTTCAGGGCCTTCTCAGGTGCTTTACAATCTGGAATTTTGTCCTTTCACTGAAGAGAACAACAAGAGATTGTGTAGAAACACCTTTTGTACATTCTCTTGCTGTCCTTTAAACACTCCAGTAATCTAATTCACTTTCCACTCGTTTTCTACATTACCTCTTTTAAATTTTCCAAAATACATGCCCAAAATGTGTTTTTTCCCCTTTTTTAACTTTTGATAATTTTCAATTTCATTATTCTATTTCATAATAAAAAAAGCTCCTCCTAAATTGCTGATGTCTTTTCTGAGCATTCATTTTTTATTTGGAAGTGCATTGTGTGTAAGTATAATATAAATATAGTGTCCATGCTAGCATCTAGAATTAACTATTTTAATGATTGTCCAATTGTGGAAGAAGTAAAGAGAAGATTACTTACCCTTTTAGCAGCAATCCCACTCAAAGGTCCCATTAGCAGTCTATACAGTATGCAGTTAGAGAGTCTCACTGAGATTCTCTAACATTGGCCAAAAAAGAAATAAAAGAAGCAGAACAAAAGCTTGTCCTTCACTCCAAACGTGTTGGTGAAGTTTGACCGAAAGTGATGTGAAGAACGGGATTAGTTTTCATTTCCTAAAGCCTTCAGTGCTCAGAGCAGCCTATGTAGTCACAGTATTCAATGCCAAGTGGCCAGGAGTGTTTGTATGGCCACATATTCTAGCTGTATATTTTGCTTAGTTCAGCTTTTTTTTTTTTAAGTTCCCTTATTAAGTCCAACACCCTCCCCAATATATTGCCAAAGATGTCAATTGTGTTTTATTCAGGTTTTGCTTGAATAACTGCAAACTCACTTTCCAGACATTTAGCAGCAGGAGGCGCATACTAGAGGGATTTGGTGTTAATCTTTCCTGAAGAGGGCTCCATTTGTCTCTCATATGGAGAAATCCTGTTGGCCCACACTCTGTGCATTCATTCTCATCTGTTGTTGCTGTGTTGCTTTTTTTGGCCTGAAGACTATCACAACCTAGTATTTTTTGGAAGGAAAATCAAAGAACAGGAGAAGATGACTAAGGAGAATTTAACACAACAAGATGCATGGGAAGAAGAGCTTGAATGGGAATATTTGCATCCAAAGTACATCTGGACTGACTTTGAGAGTGGCAAGAAAGATATTAGTCACCATCTGTATTAATCAACATAATCAATACTGTGCTCAGTTTCGCATTCCACTTTCTTAAAAGTAGGCTGTGCTGAGTACATTAAACAAATTACAGTCAAAGAACTGTTTATAAACAAATTGTATTTAACACAAATTATTACATGCATGCTATTCCAAAAATGCCATGCACTCTTTAATTATCTGTTCCAAAAGTTAATGTTGGTGAAGTTTCTGGACAGTAGTAAGGGGCTGTGAGAAGGATGGGAGAGTGGATGAAAATTCAATAGTGGATAAAAAATTTTCCAAGGACTTTGAAATAAACAGAACTTCGTCCTAAAATTGTATCAGAAAAAAAAATTACATTAGTTTGTTTATTAGAATTTAAATTTCCTGCTCATGCAAATTTGTTCACAAATTTCTTAATATATATTTGCATGTTTTATAAAACATATGTGTTCGCTCCCACTGCTTGTCCCATCAGTATTACTGCCTCATCTTTCCTTGAGCTTTTATGCATTTTGAGGATAGCCTAAAATGAAACTTATGTGTAGTTTTTATTCTCAAGGAAAGAAAATACCCTCTGATTAAAATGAAAAACATTTATGAAGTATTAGGATTTAATTCACTGGTAAAATTGGTATTATCATCACTATTTGCTCTGAATCACATTTGCAGAATGTGGAATATATGTTATAGCTATGAACATGATTGTTTCTTCTTTTTCTCTTCATGTGACTTATTTTTGCACTTTACAAATTATTAGTAGTAATGATTTATTTTATCTGGATCATAAACATTAGCTGTACCTGCTTCCTAAAATATCTTAATTATAGCATTTTGATTTTATAACTATTTTAAAACTGGAAAAAAACATATGCAGGGAATAGAATCCTAGAAGCCCCAAAGTATATGTAGGGTGAGTTCAAGTCAGAGTCTCATTCTGTGAAGTTCACAGTGTTGTAAAACATGAAAAAGTACTGATGACTTTGAACCCCCCTCCAAAAGTACTTAATTCCTCTTTATGGGCTTTTCTTTAAAGAAAAAAAATAGAAAACAATGTATTGGTAGAAATAGCTAAGAAAAACTAAGGAATGCTATTTAGGGGTGGGTTGGGTTGCTAACAGCAGTTGGGAATGATGAAAAAACAGAGTTGCCACAACAGCAGCTCACATCCAGAATAATCCTTTTAATGTCCCTTGGCTCCATTTTCTTTGTGAAAGAAAAAACAAAATCGTATCAGAGAAGTTAGTTGTCCATTTTTTCCCCTTACCAACCTACAACTGGAAAGCTTAAATATTCTTCTGAGAAAAATGTTGTAAGATTTCCAGCCAGCTGGTTTGCTCAAACCTTCCAACATGGACTTCAACATATTTCTGTATGTTCTGTGAACTTTTGCAAAGTTATCCAGGCAGATAATATAACATGGTAGTATATCTTGACTTGCTGTTTTGCATAATATTTTCATGTCCTCTCTTAAGATTAATCTAGAATGTTCATTTGATTTAAAGAAACTGTAAGGTGAATTTGACTTGCTATTAGTTTGCCCAAGAATAGATCCTGGGTAGTAAATAACCCCACTGGATATCACAGCTGGCTTTCTCAGGTCCTGGTTAGTTAGAAGGAAGCTTCTGTCACTGAATGACACATAAGTTATTTCAGTCAAAAAAAGCAGAAGCTCTCAAGCAACAAAAACATGTCAGAATTAAATTATTGAGTAATATGCTAGTGATCTCTTCAGGAGAAAGAAGATGTTTTTCTTCTACTCCCTATCTTAGGGTTGGGGTTTTTTTCTTTAATTTTTCTTGTCATTAGCTGTAGTGTTGGTTTTACTCCTCCTTGTCTGCAGATGTTCTTTTGCTTTGCAGTAATTATCAGAGTGTGTCAGTGGTTGCTGATGCATTTGTTGCTTTCCTCTGCATGAATCTCCCTAAAGAATTTGCTATATTGGGAAAACAGCTGTTTCTCCGTGCTTCTGTTTGCATTTCATATAATTGCAATGCATAGCCAGTCTCACATTGAAGTTTCTTTATCAGAAGGAAGAGTTATACAAAGTCTAGTTGTGCATCAGTTCTGTGGAGCAAGCATGTTGAACATATAGTCTGTCTCTACATCAGGAGGTATTAAAATCACTGGGAGCAAGGTAAAAGTGCAGCTTCAAAGTTGGGAAGTGTAATTAGTTTTGTTTTAAAATATCTGGTTTTCTATGATGCTCTAAGGCAGTTAGAAATCATCAAGCGTTTCCCTCCTCCAGTCTATGATTGAGGGTGAAAATATTTTTCCGTGGAGTGATTGTGACCATTATGTGTATTATAGACACATATTAAAGCCAGACAAGATTAAAGCTAGAAATGGTTAGATCTTGCTTTGCAGTACTGTATTTGAAAATACGTTCCTGAGGAGAAAATTTTCTGACATTTTTTTCTTAATTCTTGCGTTGTCATTCTCACACTCACCTGAAAAAAACACACAACATCAGTGGTAACTACAGCATTTTCAGCTAGTTGGAGAAAAAGTATTTGTTTCTGCTACAGTGATGTGCTACAGGACCTGTGGATTTTACATCTTCTGACTCCTTTTATTAAGTATTTCATCAAGTTTTATTATTTCTAATGGATTTACTTCTTAGAAATGTTGGAGCTTAGTTTTGCTGGGAGTTACGAGTGCTCAGGCCCACTGAGTTTATAGGCGTGGGAAACTGACAGTTGCTGGATTTTCTTTTTAAGAAGCATCAAAGGACAAGGATTTGATGGTCATATCTGGGTGAAACATCAGTCTTTGTGGGCCCATATGACTTTCAGAAAAATTTCTGAGTAAAGATTAGAAAATATTACTTTTTTGAAACTTTCTTTTTCCTAGGACTTTCAACAAGAAGGAACTGTGTCTACATTTGTCTGTCTGGTACTACATTGCAGTCTAGTCCTATTTACTTAATTTTACCATGTTCTACGCTCTATCCAGGGTACTACAATATAAACAACTTTTTAAATTTATATTATAAGAATGCTTGAACACATGAAGAGGTATGCAAGTAAATACTGTAACAGTGCAACAGCAGTGGGAAGGTCAAAAAATACAGATGCTGATGGTGCTATATTGTGTCATATTTGAGCTCTCCCACTAAAATGTGTCTCTGATTTCTGACTATGCATATCAAGATAGACAACATGGAGGACCAAGCATATTAATACTTGGAGTTTAAAGAGATGTATACTCATGGGGAGGCAGGTGGTGACAAGTGTCACTGTCTTTGTTTTCACAATCCCAATTCATTTTCCATACACTGTGCAATTGAGGATCCCCAATGCAGCAAATCAATATTGAAAAACAGAGATGTAGGACAGAAGCTGGAGGCAGGTATTATGATGATTACTTTTCTTGTTTGTAAGATAGGGGAGATGTAGTGGAGGTGTTGACCGGTTTCCATTTAATACATGGAAGCATGTAAGCAGCATTTGCAAATTTGCAGATTATTATAATATATATATACATATGTATACATACGTGATTTCTGTATCAAGTTAGACTTTGAAATTGTCTGTGACATCGAATGAGCTGTATGAAGCATTATTTTTAGTGAAATTATTGTTTTGGTTTTATTGTGGGGTTTTTGAGGATAGGAAAAAACCTAAATGTCTGCAGGAAATGCCAGCTACATAAAGAGCAAAATGCCCCACTATCTTAAGTAAAGTATTCACAGTAGTATTATTTCAATCAGTCAAGCTCTAGCATAGTGAAAGTTGACTTCATGATGCTGTTGACTTCATTTTGCTTGTAGTCTTATGAAGCTGTGATTGTGGGTTCAGGGTTTCTAACTGAGCAAAAAGATTTCTTCAGTTTTCTCTTTGCAGTTTATAAATCATAACTAACAGGAAATAACAGCAAAACTGACTTCAACAAGGATATTACAGGCACAGTCTTGGCTGCCAGGGCTCTGGCTGCACACAATCAGGTATCCTTGCAATATTCTGTGCTTGATGACCAGCAGTTTGGGTTGGACTATTGTCGTGGTTTATAACACTGCAGGGACAGTTTTTGCTAAACACCTGGTGGGCTGAGGCAGGGACAGGGAGGGTTTCCCTCAACACTTAGGGTCACGGGCAAGAGACTGACATGACTTGGGAAGAACGAAAAAAAAAAATAAATTTAATTTATTAACTATTTACAACAAG
>NW_010130153.1:0-5447 GCF_000699245.1 Pterocles gutturalis
TCCCCCTCCCCCCAAAAAATAAAAAGATATGTTACTCTTTCCAGGCTGAAGCTCTGGTTCTGGAAATACATACTTTTATTTCTTGATATTCACCAATATATATTTCTCAGTGTGTGACAATGTCTATTCATGGAATAATGTCTCCTTTTGGCAGAGGAAGTCAGAGTTGGCACACACATCACGCACATATACTATACAGCAGACAGCAACCAGTTCAACGTGACTTCACAGGGGAAGAATATCTTTAAAGTCTTAGCTCTTTCCAACAAATAGTTAAGACTTTCCTCACGTTTCTCCAAGTTTGCCAAACAGGTAAATAAAACATTTTATTTTAAAGAAGAACCACCAAGGTCAAGAAACATGAAATACTTGCTCTTAGGTAACAGAAGCTATGTTTTCTATTACCTCAATTTCAAGAAAATAAAGTGTGTGAAGCTGACCAAAAGGCAGCAGTCTGATCATGTTACCAGCATGTACTCTCATCATATTACCAGGACTGCAGCGTTCACAGCAAAATGGAGAACGCTGCAAGATTCTTGTGGTCATCTTACAAAATCTCTTCCTTATGTACAACATCTTCATAGCACATAGTGAAAGAAGATATTCATAATCCTTTTCACCACATTGAACCTATAATGTAACCTGATACCACACAACACACCATTGTGGCTAAAATACTTCTGAAACACAAATCAGCTTGTTCAGAGATAGTGTAGCTGACTATATAGTATTGTGCACATAATCCTAGAATCTGAGTCCTAGTTCATATAATGGAGCACTGGAAAAATATTTTTTTTCAGTGTTCCTACATTATGCATTCATGTAGAATTTTCACAGTCATTTATTAATAATTGACAGCAATTATAATACGGCAAATAGTTAAATATTTCGCCATTATGTGTTGATAGAGAGTTGAATTCAACTTGTCACTGTCTAAATGCACTGTATGCATAAGCTGATATTATTTTTGAAACTTTAAATGTATTTCTATAAACCTCAGAAAACTCATTACACAAATAATCTCTAATTGTACAAGAAAGGTTTTATTAGTGGTTTTAATTGTTTTATGATAAATATAAACATATATTGTAAGCATATAAGTAATTTTTAAAAGGTGAAACTGTCTCAATAATACTGTATGCAAAATGTTAAAGGCAAACAATTTCCATGTATGGTTAAAATCAGATATGCTTTCATGACCTGTGTGAAGCAGGTTTTTTCCTTTCATTTTATCGTTATCTTCCAGAGAGTTTTAATAACAACCCTTTGGGATAATGTGAAGTACAACATTTAAATATAGTTGCCAGTAAGCTGTGTTGTCAAAAAGAAAGAGATGAAATCTTCCTTTCATATAAATATCTAATTATAGGTCACTGCTTGTGCAAGATAGGATTTAAATATATGCACCAACTTTAGCCAAGGGGGGTAAGCTTTATTCACCAATAAGGAATAGCACATATTTTATTGGGGCTTACAAATGTGTAAATGCTATTAATTTTTCAGTGAATTTTCTAGACAAGAATATATTCATAATCTTTTTAAAACTGCATTTTTGACAGTACATGGAATATTTTCTTATTTAGGTTTACTCATGTAAGCCTTTCTTAGCTCAAGGTTCAGTGAATATATGAGAGACTTTGGGCCTAAAAATTATAGTCTATCTGTCTTAGAAATCTGCTTTCCATGAGAGACTACCTGCTCACAAAACTGATTCCTATCATCTATCTATCATTGGCTTCAGTCTTCCAATGGAATAGGCTAATTCATCACTATTATTTTGATGACATTCAGTTCTATCTATCTTTTCCCTCCTGATTCTACTGCAAACAATATACTTCCTGAGGAGTATTTAGATTCACCAAATGTCTCAAAGTTGATATTTCCTGGATGTAACTTCTGTTGATTGATTCTATTCCAGTACTATTGCTCCTTGTGTATAGCCACCTCTTGGGTGTTAGCTACAAACACTGATCAGGGCTATAGTAAGACCTTATCCAAAGTTCAGTGAAATCAAATAACCAGTGTATTTTGGGAAACAACTTTATCTGCATGATTTCATACCTCTAAGTGAGGCTAAACTTGTTTTGAATTTGAGCATAATATATACATTTAAAATAAGTCTAAATATGGCCATGTTCTCAAAAAAAAAAAATTGTATGGCTTCTCAGGATTGTGTCATACAGTTACAGTAGACGCATCGTAGGAAATCTGTATACCTATATTTCTCCAAATCTGTACAGAAAATTAGTGAGAAAATTTCACTGAAAATGAGGAGTTTTGGCAACTTGAATATTCATCTGAATTTCTGTTTGGATTCTCTCAATGTATTTTTAAGGTACATTGCTCTTTTTTTGATGTTGTTGTCATATTAGTGCTATAAATATCAAGCTGTGACAGTAATAACTTATTTGCACACATCTACCTACAGCCTATGTATACTGAAACTTTTTATGGCTAGGCTAGATATGCTAAAAACTGACAGAAGGTTGTAACTTAATTTCAGTAGCACTATGCAAACTTTCTTTTGTGCTCATACTTTTCTCTTGCAGTTTTACTTTTATTTGTTCACCTTGTCTTGTTTAAAAGTCCTCAACATCAATGTCTGTCACCGTAGAATCCCCAAACCAAAAGCTCATAAAAATAAAGTTTTGCAGAGAGTGGCATGAGAATTAATTTTACATTTAGGCATAATGTTCCTGTCAGCAGCATATCTTCTCTTTCTTATGTATCTATCAGTATCCATTCTTATCTAAATCTTACCCTCCACTAAAAAAAATCTCATATAAACTACAGTTCAGAACTATACCTAACTCAAACCCAAGACGGTATGCCCAAAATCAAGACATTGCTAGTTTAAGTCTCTCACTCATTTCTTCCACAGGTGTAAACCCTGTTACCTAACACTATAAATATTACATAGCATATGTCATATAGAGTACAATCTTAAGTCTTTCTTATATGAAGGTCACACACCAGTTTTAAGCTTCACATTATTAATTCCTCATTGGGAGTTTACCCAAATGGTACCTTGTTTGGAAATAAGCTGGGTAATACAAATGAATCTCTAGACTTTAAAATCTCATTCTAATAACTAGGAGGAGCTCTTCCCAGAATGACTCAAGGAGATTAAGCATGTTGAATTACTCTAGAATTGAGTTTAATGTTCAAACATAAAACAATCTACTAGATATATAATGTAGATAATCTGTGTACATAATGTAAATCCAACACAGTAAATTCCTAAGTGAGGTACCAGTAATACTGGTCTGAAACAGCTGGCTTATTATTTCTTCAATATTATAATTTTTTATGGTAAGAGTTGGAATTCCACCTACTGTTATTCTCTGTTGGAAAACAAGCAAACTAACAAATAAAAAACCCACATTTTTTTCATTTGGAAAAATTTTTTAAAAAAGTGACAATTGAGCATAATATTTTCACTACTATATATCCATATTTATTGCCTTCTTATGAAATAATACTTTGTCTAGAGACAAATTTATTTATTTGACATAAATATGAAATGAAAAAAATTACTTGAAATTTGAGATTAAGGAATTCCTACTTATGGTAAACTCACAGGAAGAATTTGCACAATGCTCTGTAGTTTATACAATGAATAAATAAAATAGGATTTGGTTTAGAGTACTGTCACATTTTTCCTTTTCTATTAAATTTACTATTCAGACTTGAAACCACAAAAAGATGAATAGATTCATGCCACTGAATTTGACTATGATTTTTTAATATGAACTGTCAGTGTTTATATGAGTGAAAGTACAGTAAAAGCAACGAGCCTACTGAAATACATTGAATATGGAGTTAAAACAGTATAGTCTGGACCATACATAGCTTAAGGAAAGAAGTGCGCATTAGTAAGAGTGCAGTTATCTGATTGGAGCATGTTTTTGCAGGTGAAATTTTTTCAGCTTGAAGCAGAGAAAACAACAGTTAAAAACCCATATTTCAGATATGTGAATCTGGAATAATTGTTTCCATTTAACAGGTAATTTGAGTTAACATTTACCTTTTACATGTATAAAATTAGTATCCTCTTTACAGTGCTTAATCCGTGAACTCTCTTTTGAAAAGATATTTTGACATAACCTGTTATTTTACATCTTTTAGGAGAACATGCACTTATGGAAAGACTATGAGTAGAAAACCAATGTTTTCTGTCTATCCTAGTTTAACTGTCAGGCAAGCAATATGACCAGTGTTCCCACCTTGACCTCAGCATTGTCTTTGATAATGGAAGATAGAATCTTAAAAAAAATAAAGGAGGATAAAAATGGGAAAACAGATTTGTACATTTGTACATTTGTTGCTCAAGATCTTATTCTAAATTTAATACTCATAAAGCAGAAGAAACTGACCAACTAGAAAGCAATCAAGTGTGCACAAGGCTCAGGCAATATGGTACAATTACCTGTATTATTGATCTGCTGGGGAGTTTGAGTTTTCTAGAAACCTCCGACTTTATTTTATTGATAATGAAAGAACTACAACTGAAGTAGGAAAAACTGAAGACGGATACTATATTCTGAGCTTTATATACCTTCCACTGAGGTACAGATACAAAAAGATGAATTGTACATGCTTTTTTTGCTCTTGTGCCACATAATCTTGTCTTTTTACATCACATCATGTATTTGGTTTTTTCTCAGTCATCTATGGAAAAATGATTATGTGATACTTATGCTAGCAACTTCCTTCCTGTAGCTTGTCTTCTAATAAAAGAGAGAGCAAAACCAAAAGGCATGGTAGAAAGTTGCTTTCAGGTCACCTTCTTCTGGAGAAAATAGTTCAGTAATAGTAATATTTTTCAAGTTGTTGAGACATTTGAGAAAAATAATTGATTTAGAAATACAGGTAAAGATGATATACACTGAATGTATTTAAGTCTATGGGGACAGATGATATGCATCCCAGGGTTCTGAAAGAGCTGACTGATGTAGCTGATGAGTGCTGAGCCACTCTCCTTCATCATATTTGAAAAATCATGGCTGTCGGGCGAAGTCCCCAGTGACTGGAAAATCAGGGAGAAAAGAAGACCTGGGAAAGTACAGGCCGGTGATCCTCACCCCTGTGCCTGGGAAGATCACAGAACAGATCCTCCTTGAAGCCATGTTAAGACACACACGAGACGAAGAGGTGATCCGAGACAGCCAACATGGCTTCACCAAAGGCAGATCTTGCCTGACCAGTCTGGTGTCCTTCTATGATGGAGTGATGGAATCAGTGGACAAAGGAAAGTCGATGGATGTAATGTACCTGGACCTGTGCAAAGCCTTTGACATGGTTCCTCACCACATCCTTCTCTCTAAATTGGAGAGGTATGGATTTGAATGATGGACTGTTCAATGGATAAAGAATTGGTTGTCTGGTCACAGACAAAGGGTTGTGGTCAACGGCTGTATCTGGATGGAGGCCGGTCACAAGTGGTG
>NW_010130154.1:0-3043 GCF_000699245.1 Pterocles gutturalis
TTCTGTGATTCTGTGATTCTGTGACTGATTGGTTGAGCCTTGGACCTCAAGGCAGTATTTAGCAGCATTGTGGTGGTGTGCAGTTATTATTTCTGCAATGCAGTGCCTCAAAAGATAATGGAATCACCTCCAAAGCAGCCATCGTTCAGTGTGACCGGCCATTTAGAGCTCTGCCAGTCCGTGCTGTGATTTCAGACCAGGTGCCCGTGGTTTGGTTTGGCTGCAGGTTATCGATTAAAGTAATCTGCACAGTACTTTCCTATGGGCTACTCTTCTGCTGCTGTAGAATTTTATCTTTCTGAAGATTTCACAACTTTCTTCATAAGAGACTATGATCCAGCATTTTGTATTTTATTGCTACTGTACACGAATTAGAGCACAAAGTCAGCATAAAACCTGAGGTTGCATCATTTCATGCTTTACAAATCCATGCACTTTTAAAAATATCCTTCTGCATCTTGTTTGATGCTTTTGTTTCTAAGTTGATTGTGTGTTTGCTTGTCATGCTGGCAGATATAAATGAGTGCTGGAACTACCCTGGACGCCTGTGTCAGCACACGTGTGAGAACACCCCTGGCTCCTACCATTGCACTTGTTCTTCTGGTTTCCGCTTGTCTTATGATGGGAAGCACTGTGAAGGTACCAGACTTTTTTTCCATGGAGAAGAAATTGCACTGCGAATTAAGGGACCGTAGAGAAGGAGTTGAGGTGAATTATAAATACAGTATGGATGCTCAAATTTGCAGATATTCAATCAAACACTCAAACTGTCAGATGACAGCAAGTTTCTACTCTTTCCTCCTCTCCCTCACATACTTATTCTTTTCCTTCTAGGTGAGAGAGAAGGAGACCACAGTAAAGTTAGAGCAGGAGACTTTTCATTCAAATTTTAATAAAGATGGAACTTAGTAGTGACAAAACTTGAAAAAGCAGATTTTGAATTGAATGGAAACTTTCTGAGTTCTCAATTATTTTTTAATAAGGCAGTGATTACATGTTTTTAATCAATTGTAACATAAAATGTCTGAAACACGTGTTTGCGCATGTATGTGTTTTCATTGGCGTATATAGAAATGAAATACAGGTACAACAGATGTCTCCTTATGCTTCTTGGCATTCTGCCTAGGAAGCAGAAACATCTTCTTGGGACAAATTAGTCCATCCTTATTCACTCTGACCAGAAGGATCTGGTAGCTGCTCTCAGAGGGAGAAGTGGTGGAAGGTACTGTTGTGAACCTTTGTGGCAATGTCTGTGGGTTTGTTTTTGGATGCAGATGTGAATGAATGCGATACTAGTCCCTGCAGCCAAGAGTGTGCCAATGTTTACGGTTCGTATCAGTGCTACTGCAGGCAAGGTTTCCAGCTCGCGGAAGATGGGCATTCTTGTAAAGGTAAGGCCACAGCTTTGGCAGCTCACGTGAAATATGTGTTTATTCTTTAACAGTCAGTGCTGTCTAACTCGTTAACAGTAAGCGCAGTTGAACTCTCAGCAGCACCTAACGCTGCAGGTGGTGCCTAAGGATGATTGTGAGTTATATCCAGCTGCAGAAGCTGCAAAAGGTAACTCCAGCTTTTGGAAAATGCACTTCATTTTCATGCCTTCTACCTGGGGCTGGAATACATTTGTGTGACCGTAGCACCGGTGAAGTTATTGTTGCATGGGACTAGAGCTTATGATTGAAAAAATCATATGTTTACCTGTACTGCATCAACTAAAGCCTCCACTCAGGCACGGCTGAGTGAAGGCTTGCTCTTACTTCTGCTGGTAGTGGATGAATGAGGAGCAGAATGATCAGAATAGAGGAAGGAAAGGTTTTACCTGTTCTCTTAAAGTTACCAATACTGACACATTGGCGAGTCTCTGTTTAAGAAATGGTAAAGAAACTCGTGTTCTTCCTAGTACAAGGAAGTCCCCAGAGCAATCCTGGAAGAGGAGGTACCCCAGAGGTACCAGAGAGAGTTTTTCAAACTCAAACGTGCCCTAGACTACTTGTTCTTTTCCATGAGTCCATACTACTTGGAACCAGTATTTTTGGGAGCGGTCTTGCGTTCAGCATTTCAGAAAGCACCTCCGACTGTCCTAGAGCAATGTCAAACCTTCCTGGTTGCACTCTTGTTTAAGAATACATTATAAATGTGTCAGGTAAGATTTTCCTTGTGTTCTACAGCCTCCCTTTTCAGATTTCTGTTTCTATTTTTTTCATATGTGTGTAATTGTGTTTTTTCCCAGATATCGATGAATGCACACAAAGTGCAGGCATTCTTTGTACTTTCCGCTGCGTGAACGTTCCTGGTAGTTATCAGTGTGCTTGTCCTGAGCAGGGATATACAATGGCAGCAAATGGAAGAACCTGTCGAGGTAATGAGGAGTTCGGGAACTGAAAGGATTGTATCATGAAGCTTTAATCATTGGAATGATCTAAGCCATTATAGTTATTCAATCAAATCTCCATGTTTTATATTAGTCACTGTTAAGAAGCCATTATTTGATAAAGTTGCCAAATATCGGTATCTGTAATGTCAGCTTTTCCTGTGTTAGAAAATGTACTGTGGCAACACAGCTGTCAGTGAGAGCTACTTGTCTGAATGAATTCCTAAGGGAGCCCTCGTCAGCATTCAGATTGGGGCACTTGATTACGTGCATGAGCTGAATGTGCACCTTGGCGCAGCAGTAAGTGATCTGGTTTTTCAGAGGTGCCAGATGTGGAAATACATAGCTTCGCTATGAGTTGCAGTTTCCTGCCCCAGAAAACTGGGACAATGAATGTAGGAGCTGTAATGGGGACTTGGACATCCTGAAGTCTGCCACCTATGCTTAAATGTGTTGGCGTTAGTAAATGTTAGTGTAAATTACATGTATCCTCCCACACACACACATTTTCACCCAAATCAGAGCAATGCCTTCTGGGTGTCTGGTGGTTTTCATCTGGTACGCAGCTGTCTGTTTTTGATGGAAAAATCCCCATTTCCAGTGGATGCACTTTTGACTGTGTAATGATGATTGAAGATGTGATTACCTTTACGTACCCTACATGCATTCCTG
>NW_010130154.1:3074-6877 GCF_000699245.1 Pterocles gutturalis
ACTAACTGCCAGGCATTTCCTGCTCTTAGTTTGTCAGGAACCCTTTTGGTTATGTATCTCCTATACTTAAATTCTCTTCTCGGTGGTAACTGTGGTGAATTTACACTATGTAAATCACAAATGGCATGAGCATGACTTTGAAGCAGAGAAACAGAGTAAATGACAATTGAAATCTTTACAAATTTGGGGGTTTTTTAATGTGATTTTAATTATGACTTCAGAATCTGCCTCCTGGTTACATCCACATGCATTGAAGGCCTTTTAGAAAACTGCAGATGTAACTGCCCTTTGGATTTTTTATTTTTTTTTTCCCCTCCCTGATAACTTTGAGTACTGGCATGTTAGTTGCCACCTCTGCCAGCAGTGAGGTTGGAGCTGAGGACAT
Source organism: Pterocles gutturalis (assembly GCF_000699245.1). NCBI lineage: Eukaryota > Metazoa > Chordata > Aves > Pterocliformes > Pteroclidae > Pterocles > Pterocles gutturalis. The sequence goes on from NW_010130154.1 coordinate 3,460, forward strand.
CTTCCAGAGTTAATAGTTTGAGTCACTGAGTTAATCAGCCAGCACGGCTCTCCGGAGCCAGAGGCACCCAGCGTGCTCCCGGCACTGGAGGCGGAGGAAAAAGGTTTGCTGCACAGACCTGTGGATCAAAGTTGCATTGTTTGCATGCTGCAAAATCCTCACTGCGCGCTCACCCTGCATGGAGAGGGTTCTTACTGTATAGACCAGCCCTGCTCAGCGAGCTATCTGGTAACGCTTGGAAAAAATTTTTGAAGTACCTGTGCCACCTGGTACATGCACCCTCCTTAGAGGGTGAAGTTGATCTACTTGCAAAAGTCCCCGTGTGTGCGGCAGCTCTGCGCGGGGCTGCGTCAGCTGGCACTTAGTCAGGCACTGCAGTAACCCCTGCATATGTGCCCCTTTTCCGAGCTCTGCAAGCGTGCAGTTACAAGTTCGGGCAGGGTTATATGTTGAGATCTCTCAGAAAATATGGTCAGAGAAACAGTCTGAGTTATGTCAGTTGGGCTAAACTCAAGATTGGATGGGTTTCCACCAGCTAAAGATCTGGCTCTGGTTGCTCATCAGTGGTACATCCTTTGGACCTTTTTTTTCAAACAGATGAGTTGTGTCTCATGTAATAGCATCTCGACATATGGATCTTTTTGGAGATACTGCCTCTGGTATTTAGCAGCACAGCCAAACTGGTGAAGGGAGTGCTTTCATGACTGTGATTGCAATATGGAAGAAATTTTCTTTTCACCTAGGGGCACTTCTGAGAATCAGCAAGGGATTTAATTTACTTTGATTCTCTCCTACTTCCTATTGTGTACTTTTCTTTGCAAGACTTTTAAACCAGTCAGTTCAGCATATGAGATCAGTTCTCATCCCACGGGAATGGAGGGAGTGGGAGGTTATACTTTGCCTCTAAGAGTCTCCCTCCTCTGCGACAACTGGCAGAACTGCAGAGCCCTACGCAGCCCACGTGGTTTGTCTGTTAGCGGTTATTTCATTTTACAGCCTCCGTGCGTTGTCTAGACATTTGGGAGTACACAATGTGACTGGGAGATCTTTGCCAGTATTTTCTGCTCAAGCTGGATCCCTGTTATTGCATCTGGTTTTCAGCATTTTAAGGTCCATGGCTTGGGCTTGTGCATATGTGTTATTGAGGTAACCATGCTTATGCTCTGGGCCATAAAGTGTCTTTGAGCTTTAAGTGTTCTTTGTTGTCTTCTGCAACATTACTTCTCGTTACAGGGAGATATTTATATTTCACTTACATTTTCAAAAATGCGTGCCATGTCTAAAGTGTTGTTCTCAAGCTCCTATATTTCACAATAGTCAGTCTGGTGAATCTTCCATCTCCTGGCTCATGCAGCTGTACAGCAGAGGGTACTTTGTATTTTCTCCCTGCTTTAATCCAGACAAACTTTCGTGCATAGAGGAATTCTTCTTTTGGCATAGCCCAGCTTTCTCGTTTCTCAAAAAGTCAGTGAGAAGGTCCTGTTGCCTTTTAACGTGGGTTGGCTGTATTCTGCTGGGATTTGTGTATTGCTGAGGGACAGCTTTTGCCACAGCAGGCTGTGAATGGCTCATGTGTGGGCAGACAGTGTGTCCCTCCATCTGTTCTGTGTGTTTTCTCTGGGAGGGGGACGGCCTCTCCGCGGACCGGGTTATGAGGGAATGTTTGCTCGCTTGGGAAACGTGGGCATTGTACAGCCTTGTCCGTGAAGGAGGAACCATTGCCATCACATGCAAGTTATTCAGTGGATGAGGGATTTCTGGCAGTGGCTACCTTTCATCAAGGACAGACCCTTGTACTCCAGTGTGTGCACACAGTGTCTACACCGTGCACAGGTCCATGCACGTGCTCTGCTGTTCGAAGCCAGTTCGATGCTTCCCCCAGGTGCTGAGCTTACGGCACGTGCGCTGTGCTCAACAGCTTGTTTAGAAACACCACACATGGCATAGGCTAGCTCTGAGCACGCAGCTGTGGTTCAGGGAGCACCAGTGACCTGTGGAGCTGTAAAAATGGGCCCATCACTTTCAGGAAACTATTGAAGAACTATCTTCAATCAGAAGAGCTGTGGGAAGCTTACGCAGCCGCTGCGGGGATGGGCAGGTTGGCTGCTCTGAGAAGTTTAGGGTTCCACTGCCTTAGGCTACTGCTATCTGCTTATTGTATTCTGTTTCCTTTCAGCCTAGTTTATAATATTGCTTACAACACATCTCTGACACCTTAGGAGCAAGGGAGAATGACAGCACAGGCGGTTCTGTCTGGATGCTCCTGTTTGGTTTGAACTCTGAATGGTGTGTTTCATTGCAGTGGGAAGTGGCAAGACAGGAGGATCCTGGGTTTTGAGAACTTCTTTTCCTTCTCATGTTTATTCTCCACTAGACATTAAACCCTCCCTGTGTTGCATCAGATGTGTTGGGAATAAGAATAGCTAGGTTCACAGGAGTGTGCAAATGTTTGCAAAGTGGGGGTAAAGAGGCAGATTTCCCCTGGGGTAGAAGCCAGCGTGGCCATGCACAGGGTGGCTGCAGCTGGCCACACTCTCCGCAAGCAGGGAAAGGCACGAAAAGGGTCACACGCTGCTTGTAGGGAAGAGTGGGCTCCCTTCTTTACTGTGCACGGTGCTGAGTGGTACTGGCATTTCTTATTAACTGGTAATGTCAAGGAAGGAAATCTTTTTCTATGATTCTATGATTCTTTTTCCGCAGAAGACACATGAATTTTAGCACAATTGGAATCAACATGATTTACCCTGTCACTCCAAATGCCAGAAAGTGTCTGTGCACAGAGATAGCCTGACACACCTCACCTGAATGTGCATTTCACACCCCACGTGTTTCCTCCGGGGTTCTTGCAGTCCTGGTCTGCAGGCAGCAAGCACCGGTGCTGCAGAGGTGACCCACAGCAACTGTGAAAACAGGGGAAACAGGAGCCTGCAGCTTGTAGGGCCAAATTCACCCGTTCCTCTCAGAGTCTCATAAGCATATTTCAGCCCATAAATGGTGATTACTTCGTATTTTTGAACTTAGCTTGTCTTTTTCCTTGTGTTTCTTCTTGTTAGATATCGATGAATGTGCAATCGGAACCCACAACTGTTCAGCTGCAGAGACTTGCTATAACATCCAGGGCAGCTTCCGCTGCCTGTCCTTTGAGTGCCCTTCCAACTACAGAAAAGTGTCTGACATGTAAGTATTGCCGTCGCGACAGAGCCAGCAGCCCAGTCCAGTGGCTGTGGGTGTTAAGTAGCGCTTTAGTTTGTGGGTGGTGGTAAGTGTTGAGAGCTCTAAGAAGATGCTTTGATACCTGGAGCACGTAGATTTTCCCCAGGTAGAGTTTCTGTCCATTTGTCCTTCTTTCTTCCGGCGAGCCCTAAAGCCCCCAATTTCATAGAATCATCATCATAGAATCGTTAAGGTTGGAATAGAC